>NW_010522487.1:132578-152120 GCF_000687285.1 Phaethon lepturus
TTCCTGCTAACATGATCTATTGAGCGAGTAATTTTGGTTTTGGCCTTTGCTTACCATTACATTTTCTTTTTCAGCTACTCCAAGAGCAGCTATATCAAACAAGAAACAATATCTAAGCAAAAGTTCTGCAGGTTTTCTAAAACAACTTTATAAATGGCAATATAATATAAAACTAGCATTTTAGTGTAAACATATAAAATTCAAAATACATTTAAAAAAAAAAAAACAAACTATTTTCTGAATTGGCTAACAATACCATTTTATATATTCCTGAAGAAAGTCAGAGCTGGAATTTCAATCTGCTTATGACTGAAAACCACAACATTTTTTTTTTGTGGAGTTTTTCCTTTGAAAACAAATATCTGCAATATGAGCAGTCTCTCATCCTTGTTTCGACTGTTCTTTCTGATTATTGTGCAAGACCACACAATGATTTTTTTCCTTTATGTTCTTCTACATCCATAATTTTTTAGAGGTGTTTTAAGTAATCATGTTTTACAGAAGGGGAAAAACATTTTAAGGCTTAATCACACAACTATATTCAGACAGGCAAAGTTCCTTTGTAGTTAACTGTTTGTGTGCATAGAGGTTGAGCATTCCAATGAACTTTGAGCTGCAAGACCTGTATTTGTTTGACAAGGTATGCAATCTCACATGATGACAGTCCCATGGCTTGGCAAATATTAGGAATGGAATGGATATGCCAGATATTCTCTAGGAAAAGTGAAATAAAACTGCTTGCTTTCAGAGCACATCTGTTTGTCCTATATTGTATTCAGAAGAAAGTGATTTCTAAAATATTTTATTTTAAATCAACTATTAGCTTTATTCTATAGTACTAAATGCATTCATTATATCGCATTTCTTATAAGGAAAATTTTGGAGTTCAAACTGTTACTATTGGATTTCACTAGAAGCGTTTTGAACTGTAAATTTTTCCTAAAACTCTTTAAAACCAAACGAGGAGGAATAATAATCTTAGTAGAAATACCACCAAAACTGTATTTAAATGGATAGGTTCCTGGAACTGGAAGAAGTCAGTTTATAGATATAGAGACATGCACCTGTATGTAGAATCATTAACTTCAATGAAACTTTTGCTCTGAAAATATAATTGGGAGATCAAGGACTGCATTGTGTAGGGTGGGGCTGATCAGGGACTTTTTTTGCCCTAGAGACCTAAAGTGAGATTTAACAGTCCTACTGTTTGAATAGTAAACAGTTATTTAAAATTTCTACCTGCTTTTCTCCAATCTACCATCCAGTTCTAAGCAATTAATTACCCACTAGCTTGATTAGCCTAATTAAAGTGAGGATGAAATTATGTTTTCACTGGAGTGCGGCATTTAAAAGGAATTTGCTAATTTGTTTTGTAAAGAAGAGTTCCCCATATTACTCACTTTTTAAAAAAGCCAGCTGTTACCTTCACTTTTACTTGTTGCACACTTCTGGTTATGTTGCCATTCACTAGTGTCTTTTTGAAACAGATGACATTTTTCACATGCTAAGTAGTTCTAAGAGTTTAAGCTTTAAATTCATAACTGGACCCAGAAGTAAATTGCCTGGCACACCCAGTATTTTTTCCATCAGAAAAAAAAATTGGCTAATGAGGAGAAGTTATGTGAACTTGAAATATATTACATTTGCCACTATCTAATAGCACTCCACTGGTAGCTATTGTGGATTGGCTAATACATGTTGACTTAATGCTTGGTGACAACATTTTGTGTCCACTGAACAGAGTCATCTTCAGGCAGCTGAGTATTTCCTGGGGAAAAGAGAACAAGACTGACTTTGTAGAGCTTTCTTTCAGATGCTGCGTGCCTAGACTCATATTGGAAGGACTGTTTCACCAGCTACAGAGCAGCTAACGCAAATCTTCCACTGTCATTAACAAGGTCCAAAATCAGGTGTCCAACGTCCCAGAATGTCCTAATTATAAAGGTAATAGCTATGTATTTTTGAATGATGAAATTCAAAGAGCTTCATTTAATCTTTGGCACAGAATGACAACAGTTTTAAAGTATGGGCAAGTTAGTGTGACAGACAAATAATTTTCTTCACGGCTGTACTGACCAATTCTTTTTTTTTTTTTTTTTTTTTACTATGTTTAGTAACAACTAGGCATACAGATTACAAGGTAAGAATTCATGAGTTGTCTATACTAGGGTAGTTCCAGTCTTCAAATTACACAAAGGCTTAAGAAAGACACACGTGTTTACTAAGCAAAAGTAATTTGCTATTGCCCTCCATTTCATTTCCTCCCTGGTATTTTCTATATTGATTTTGATCTTGCAGTTTTACTTAATTTTACAGTAGTATTCTGAGCAGTGATATGATACGTATCACACATGACTTTTACCCTCTTCTGTGTTTAGAAAAGTGTGTTCATTTAAGAGGAAAATCTCAAAGGATGTTCAAAATATAGATGGTATTCTGATGCTTACCTCAGTAATTAGATTAATTTAACTATTTGTCTCAGTGAATTGTAGTTATACTTCACCTTTCCATGAATATTTTCTGTCTGATTGTTTTTAATTGTTGCCTTAGGCAGCCTCAAGTTATTTCCAGTCTTTTGTGTTTTTCTGTTCTGGATTTATCATTTTGAGCACTGGCCACTGAGGAAAATTAATTTCTCTTTAACTTCCCATGAAGTCCTTTGATGGATTCCCTGTGGTATCTCTGGTTGGCATATTATGTTAAATAGGCTTTCTGCCTTGAGATT
Organism: Phaethon lepturus; assembly: GCF_000687285.1. Taxonomy (NCBI): domain Eukaryota; kingdom Metazoa; phylum Chordata; class Aves; order Phaethontiformes; family Phaethontidae; genus Phaethon; species Phaethon lepturus. Next base: position 135,304 of record NW_010522487.1, read on the forward strand.
AAGAGATTATAATATATTTTTTAAATTGGTATGATACATACTGTACCCTTTGAAGTTTGTAGAAGACAATTTAGCACCCCAGTTTACCTTCTTCCACAGGGGTACAATCCTGTTGAGGGCAGGCAGCAGCAAATTGTGATTTTTTTTATCTCCTGCCTCAAAGCTTCCATCCAAAAAGAGATATTAGAAAAGCAAGTTTTTATGGCACTCTTACATTACTTCAGTAGCATGTGGCAAGTGCAGGAAGAGCCTGAGAGTGTTGACACTCCAACTCCCACTCAATTCCTGTTCCACTGAGAACTGCAGCCACCTCACGTTTGCAGCTTTCCCTTGCAGCACAGAGCTGAAATGACAATTCAGCCAAGTTGGTGACTGCTTCTGTAATTTATCTGGTAATAAAGAAATGACAAACAAAGGCACTTTTTTTCCCCCCTCCGAAACCTCCTTTATGCTGAGGCATGAAAACACCTGGCACCATCTTTCATCAACGTTTAACACAGCCTCTTCTATCTAGTGTTGCCTTTCCTTCTCCTACCTCAAGTGCTCTCAAAACAGCACCCGGTTCCCCTCCACATCTGTTATTTACTGGTATTGCCTCTTCATTTACTGAAGAATGTAGTTTCTTGGAGAAGAACAGAGGTCCACCTGATCAAACATCACAACAGAAGTCTGTTACTCAGTCATTTCTAGCTTCTTGCAAGCTATCCACCTAAGCACAGCTATGTGAATTTTAGTGCATTTTATACATCCTAGAACAAATACATAGTTTTAGTTGCTGTTAAGAGAGCTTATAGTTGACAGCTCTAAGTTCAAAAACATTCCTGTAGAAAGTTAATGATCATTTAGGAACTTGAATAGTGTGCATGTAACATAAAAATATTAAAGTTTCATTCAAATATAAATGGAGAAGAAAACACTTTAACACTTTTATATCTTCCTAAATTGAAAACTTTTCAGAACTTTTACTTTCAGATAATTCCACACCAGAGCCTGGAGCCTTTTGGATAATTCAAAAGAATTTAAGTGATACTGTAAAATATCCATATTTACACATGTATTATTAAAAACTGCTAATAAAAGTAATTTTTCCTGCAATATTATGATTTTAAATGAGTAATAGCCATTATGATATTTATCAAATGCCAGAATTAAATGGGAATTCAGTGTTCTACAGCCATATATTAAACAAGGGCCTTACCTACTGCTTTCTTTCTGATGCTTCTCACAGTACAAGAATGTAAAAAGGCTGCATACATTTTCAGCTAATGAAAAAACAAAGCAAGCCATAAACTCTCACTTGGTTCCAGATAAAATAAAGAAAATAATTAACATGTTATTCTTACCATGTAAAGCTTGTGAAGACGCAAAAATGTTCTGCTACTAAGTGGTTCTGGAGGGAGAAGAAATCGCTGCTCATAATGAATGTTAGTCAATTAGGGCAACTATGTTCATGTATGATTCATACCCATTTCAACTAAGTATTTAGACACACAGTTAGGTTATTTTACTGTTCTTGCATTAGGTGGAAAATAGCTTACCGAGCTTCTACACTTTCATTTTTGGGGCAAGAAAAACAAATGCAGTCCTTCTGATTCAGTGTTCCATGAATTCAGTCAGTCCAGTGGATTTATTCAAGGAAACAGCATACAGTTAACTTCTCCAGCTGACAGCAAGACTGAAATTGATGGATGCCTCAAGCGCATTCTCAAGATAAAGCATGGTCTTATCTCATTTTCCCCTGAGATTTTCATTTCATGCTATAAAATAGTGATAAAATATTAAAAGAATCAAGTTATTAATATATTTCAAATGAATTATTATTCCATATGCAAAATTCTTTCAAAAATTCAGTGAGAAGTAAAATTTATTTTTCAGTCTACTGATGCACATTCTTTAAGAAAGTCTCTATCTCAAGTCTTTTGATAACTTATGTCATAACTGATAACATATTTGCCTCTATCTTTATGCCATCAAGGCATGAGCGCTGGTAAAAAAAATCGTAAAATTGCAATGGAGATTTATAACTATTTCTTTTTGCAAGTGATGCAACCATAATTATTTGGAAACATAATTTCTAGAGGAAAGTATGAAGTCTTATGAAAAGTCCTACTGAAAAAACCCAGAGGGATATATTCTATCCATGCCTCAAGCACCTGCAAGAAATTTTCTGGCATCTCTATGAGTATCTTTCTATTACGCTGTTTAAAGTCTTTGAAAGACAAAACAACATGTAGGGCTCCCTGCACACTTTCAGGTGTGGGAAGAGAAAGGAAGGAAGGATTAGAAAAGACTTTATTAGTAAAGAAAATTTGACTTCTAAATGATTCAAAACTAATTCCTTAGTCTGCACTTTTGTATTTGAGGACATACTGGGCCAAAGGGGCTTTTAGAGACTTATTATGAGATGGATCTAGTTTAAGAATTGGTCAATCCCTGCCGCAGTTGTGTCACATCTGGCCTGAAACACTTCAGGATTCAGTCCTGCTGTCAAAGTCACTCGAATCTTCCTTACAGGGTCTCCAGTTACAGTCATACTTGTGGGACACAAAATGTTGAAAGTTGTTGAGACAGGTATTTTTTCACAAATTCAATGCTGTCCTTTAGTTTGTGTAATCCCACAGATTATCTAAATTTATAAAGAAACTAAATTTAAAAAAATTATTATATTTTCACACTTTTAGTATGTCTTCAAGCACTGTTTTCTAAAAAACAAAAAGGCATCATATTTTCCCTTTTATGACTGCTGATAGGACTTTTTCTTGAATTCCTATGGGAAGTGTATCAGTCATCTTTTACATACCACATAGGATGGCATCATTATTGATACAGATAATATATCCAAATATCTTGCTGACTGATCTACAGTACATTAGGAAGCATAAATTCATAATGCCCTGAACAAACGATATTTAGAAAATCTATCCAAAGTTACAGATGAATCTTCCAGCTATTTTTAACCATTTTCCTTTCTAACAAAGCAAAGAGCTGAAAAACAGTTCTAGTCAGAGGGTCAATTAACTTTAATCCCAGATTCTGTAGGAGAGCTTTAATTTAGCTATAAAAAAAATGTTGGGTTTGGAGCTCTATTAAGTTTATTAAAAAAGTACAATACTTAGGTGACAGAGGCATAGAAACCCTTAGACATTTTTAACACTCTGAAATTGTAGGTAATGCCAATAAAACAGGAGTGTAGTCACTGATAAAATATTATTTTAAACATAAAGAGGTAGACAGTTCATTTGAGAAGAAATATCCTTTCATTACTTCTCTCTGATTCACCTTTCTGTAGAGAGCAGAGCAAGCAGAAGATCTGGGTATTTTGTGACAGTTTGGGGTTTCTTGGTTTGTGGTGGTTGTTCACAAAACATTAGTTAGTACTTCATAAATAAATACAGCTTATTCCTCTGTGGCTTGTCTTAATTTTGTGTATAACAGAGTAGCCATTAAAAAGTAATTGTCACTTTAAAAACAATTACACGTCAGGGTTATGAGAATATCATGTGATGAGCCTGTAATATATCTGTTCTAAATTTTCACTTAAAATACAGATATGCAGTCAACATAAATGGAGCTAGACATGTAAAATGCATGTTAAATGAAGTAAATGTTAACTTCATTTCCTTACGTATCTTCACTGTATTGCAGCAGCCACTGGGGTGCCCACAACATTTAAACACATTTTCCTTTCATTTGGCTCTTGAGAGTATCTAACTCACATCAAGGAAGCAAGTTGTAAACAAATTCACAGAACAATCTGCCAACTTAGCTATTTAGAAAGGTGAAGATATTAAGAGCACTAATACATTATAATGACATAAAATCCATATGATGGGGAGTAAAATGAGCACATGCCAAGTAGAATCGTGGTCTAGTGGTAGCACAATGCAGTGCCTAATGGGGAGCCACGAATAGAGACCGGCAGTGCCAAGGAGGCCATATATCTCTAGGGAAGGAAACCGATCACTAATGGGAATCTGAAATCTTGCTGACTGAAGCAGTGTCATTGACATGCTAGTGGAGAAAGCAGTCTATTTTTAAAACAAACGGTAAGCAAAAGAAATACAGTGTAGGCCCTTCAAGGAACAGTGATAAAAAGGAGTTTTTTAAAAAAAGGTATGTCTGCTACTCTCCAGAGTAAATACATACTTTACTGTAGTGGGAAGACTTTTATTTAGAATATTTGCATATTCATATTGTCATCAGAATTGAAATGGTCTTCATTTGGATAGCATGGGTTATAATTTGTCCCACAGAGCTTGCAATGGGGACATAACTTCATAAGAACTGATAACTGTCGTTCTCCTTTCTTAGGCGTTTTCTAATTTCACCCACCAGTGGAACAAGCAGTGTTTTATTCATAAAGCAAGGTCACAGAAAGTATTTTCACAGCTTAATCTTCCACAACATTTTAACAAGACCACCCTTTAGCTCTCTTCTGTTTCTGTTATGTTTTATCCCACAGAAATATGTATAGCTTCAGAATGTCTGGAGAGGCATTTAAGATGAGCAGTTTTTCATCATTTCACAGAGTACGACCAACCTACACACAGAGAAACAACTTTGTGTTGGCACAAGACCATAAAATCAATTGCTTGTTTTCGCTAATGTGTAGGATTTGTTGCAGAACTAAATATAGCAGCATTCACACCCTAGATGTCATATTTAAAATATGGGCAGCCTGAGAATCACATTGCATTCGATATGCTGAAATTACATCTTTGGTCCATTTTGAAGTTGACCAAGCAGCTTACGACCTTTTACAGGAACACTCTTCAGATGAGGCAGTAAAGCCCATGGTCCTGCCCATCATTCATTAACAGTGGTGCTGAGGGCATTTGTGTGCCCCCAGTGGCTACCAGTATTTTAAAATTTCACTTCCATAAGTACCGCTCGGTCATTATCTGTGGGAGTGGCAGCTCTGTGGGCAAGGCTCAGATTTTCTTCTCCTGTAAAAATACATGAAGGAATCTTAAGAAAGCTGACCCTTCTGGGAAAAATTTCACTCCTGTGGCCAAGGAGGCAGCAAGTTCCATTCCTAAAGGAATGGATTTTCCATGAGTCTGAGATCACAGTCACCTACAGTGGCTCCTGCCCCAGCATAATATTTTCTTCAAAATAGTGACAGTTTTTTTTCAGACCTCTGCAATGAATAGCCCGCTCAGATGACCTGTACCTGAGCACAGGTGGAACAGCTCTGTAGAAAAATGAGCAGAAAAGACTGTACTATCCTTTTTGCCTAAGGTTTGGTTCTGAAGGACAATAATGATTTCTCCTCCAAGTCTAGCCCTATTATTCTTTCTCTTTGTCTCTTGCTCTTCTTTAGGGATCTGCAGAGTCTGGAAAAGGAGAGAAAGGGAGCCAACAGGACACAGCTTTGATTCTAGAGGGTGGTTATCTGGGTTAATTGCTTCAGTGGGAATTATTGTTAGGAAGACACACATGTAAGTCGCTGGGGATACAATCTGAGACAGAGTAGCTTGCCTGTTTGTGACTCACCTTTAAAGAGAGGCTTTCACTAAATACAAAAATAGCATAGTTTGTACTCCTCCTAAGACTACTTAAATTATGGGTGAGAAGAACAGGCATTTCAAAACCCCAATGCTATTATTTGTTATGTCACACAAGAATCACTTTAGCAGAATCTTCAGGGAATGACATCAAGCGAGTTGCTTAAGGATAGGACATATTCCCTTAAGTACGGCCAAAGAGTAATTTAGAAAAATGATATAATCTATTTAGATATTTTCTTGGTCCCTTTCCTGTGAACCGTCTGGTTTGCAAGACTCACAAGCAAAAAAGGGCAATAAAATCAGATAATGCAAGATTTATATATTAGATTCTTATACAGCTGTCTTTGAAGTGAGATTTCCCATTGGAACCAATACAGTTTAAAGAGTCTGTCTTAAAGACAATGCATAGCTTGTGACAGCAAAGACTCTACATGTTTGGTGGGCATAATTTGCTATGTTTTTCTAACATCTGGAGTCAAAATGTCACATCAGAGTGACAGTTTCTTTGTACTTACAGCTAAATGAACACAGAGAATCAACAACAAACTGTTAGGCTGAAGGCAAACAGAATATGTTTACTGTCCTCTCATAAAGCTCCAAATTAGTATTTTTAAATGCCAACAAATAGGGCACACAGTGTAATGCGGTTAAAGATAGATGAAGACTGAGCCATTTTATGTTCTGCAGAATTTTGGTGAGCTTTCTCTTGCAATGTTACATGGAGTTTTATATAGAGCCGTAATTTAAAAAAAAAAATTTAATTTCTGTAATTATTATTCATGTGTCTTAAGCCAGTAAGAGATGATACAATAAACGGATTAACTATTGTGACCATGGTACTTAAAATAACAATGCCAAGCATTTTGGAAGTGCTGATGTTTTGATTAGATTGATGGGGAGAAAAAGAAAATAATTACAAGGATATTATCTTACTGAATATTACTGTTTATCATAATGTGTAACTGTATATGTAAAGTGCTTAGCTATCATCCTCAATAAACTGATCACATATTTAGGCAGAAGATCACGTCCACTTAACTGTTCCCAAGACTTAACAGACACAATTGCACTTTTGATATTTTTAAGACAGAATTAATTCCTAGTGAAAGTTGTGCTAGTGCTCACTTACAGAGCTCCAACGATACTCTTTGGACTGCCAATATCTGGTTTCATTTGTACGGGTTGTTTTTCTCAGTTCTTCTAAATGTCAAAAATTAGGAACTAAAAATGCAAAGATTTTTTTTTGCCCAAAAAAACACCTGTTTATGCGCTGATGTGGCCACAAGAGTTACTTTCTAGTCTGTCTTCATCCAAAAGGAATCCAATTCAGGTCACAGTGACCAAGAATTTCCTAGCTTAACTTCACCCAGAATGAATCCAATTCAGGTCATAGTGACCAAAGCACAATAACTGGAGTGACTGAGTTTTTCCTCAAAAGTGCACTCCTGCACCAACCCAACAGCAGACGTCTAAGATGGGTACAGTAACACCACCAAATCCAGTCCTGATTCGGTGATAAACTATGTTCTTCAAGCATCATTTTCTCAAGACTTAACAGTAAGTTAATCTTACCTCTCAGACTACTGCCACCCAAGACCCCTCTTCTTGCGGGAACTCTGCCTGCAACAGGCTCTAATACAGCCAGTACTACTGTCTTGTGAAAATAGGTCTGTAGTACTGAATATATAATTCATGGTCAAACATCATCCTTAAAATATTAAAGAAAGCCTTTTAAATCACTGGGATATATCTTTGCTGCTTACACAACTATAGTAATCTGTAAGTTTAGAAGTAATTCTACAACTTGTCTTGTGTAAACTGCAATTAGAAACTGATGAATATGAATAGGTTCTCTGCAGACAAATTCACAAAAAAAAAGAAAAATTATTTTAACTGTACTCAAGTAATTTCTATTTCAGTTTTGAATAGATGACAAATTGATAGTGATATGAAATTATATAATGAAGTTCACACATAGAGCACTTAAAGTTATTTTCTAATGTGTCTGTTCTCTTGCGTGACATTATTCAGTACATGCAAAAATGTGGAAGAAATGACTGTTTATTATTCCCAATAAATACTTTAAAAATCATCTTAACCTTCCATTATTTTTCTTGCTTGTGTCTCCAGTAAGAAAACTGTTTTAAGATTTAACAACACATGGAAACTTTCAGCAGTTTCTAAAGATGTTAATTCTTTGAAGAATTGATTTATAGCAATTTATAACTATTAACATACTTGCAACTTATAATACAGTTTTCAGTATCTACAAACAAACATAATAGAAATCTCATTGATTTTTGTTATGAATCAGAGAGGTCCAAAACAATTTATAAAGCAATTTCTCTTAAAGGCAGCATCGTGATTGGATAAGTTATCTGTACGTATCACCTCAGCAGAAACTCACCGATTGCTACATATAGTGCCACTTTAAGAGCAGAACAGCCTATCAAGATTAAAAACTCTACATTTTGAGTAATAAAAATGAGATTTCTTTGGAAGTTAACCAAATTGTAAACAACGTGTATAGAACCATGACACTCTTAAAATTATTGTTTTAAATGTTGCATCTTCTTTAAAAACAACTATACAATTCTTAAGATAAAAGGTGCTGAAAAATTATATTCAGGATGCTGCACATATTCAAAATATAGATGCCATATCTTTCATGTCACTTGTGCACTGGTCTGAGAGCATATTGAGATAAATTACATCTATTTCAAGACTAATTTGGAAAAAACTGAACTGCACACTACATAAATTGAGCAAATTACCTAAAACGAAAATTAGGTCCACCAAGCCTTCAAATGAAAATCATGTTCTTGTTTGAAAGTCGGATTGATCCACAGCTTCCTCTGTGTGTGCGTGAAGGCAGTGTAGGGGAAACACCAAGTCAGTCCAGCAATTCCCAGCTGGCATACAGTTCTTTGAAATCATGCAAAGAGGAGAAGGATAACACCGTGTCTAGATTATTGTTTGTACTATTAGGTGGTCCTCTCACATTTATCAAGGTAATTCTACTGCTCCAGTATCCAGCACATCTCATAGGTTTCCATAGTGGCAATCTCTATGCTGCCTCTGCAAGTGATAGTGCACACCTGCAACTGGTAGCCATGAGGCACCAGTACCCAACCAAGTTGCTGAGAAGCTAATCTGGTACTCACAAATCATTTGGTAAGGACTGCAATAACAACAATCTTCTAAGCTTTAGCAATAATCATTTAACAATTATATCATATATTATAAATTAGCCATATATCAGAATAAGCATAGAATAGACTATTTCAAGACGGTATTGCGTGATGGTGATTATGGGAGTCCACTGAAACTTACTCAAACTCACAACACCTTTATTAACTGATGGAGGCGTACGGAAATGTGATGCAAAATCCTGAGTGCACAAACTCTAATGCAAAATACAAAATACCCTGAATTTTGTCTTAGAATCTTAAATATACCCTGGGAAGAAGCCTTAAGCCTTATGCAATTCACACATATCATTCTGTCTTACTTGGAGCCTAGAAATGACAATGTAATTTTGAGAATTACATGCATTAAGCCTCTCTGGTTTAGTAGTCCGCAGGGAGTCGTTAGCAGTCAGTCTGGACTCAGGACAGCTAGTTCTCATCTTATATATTAAACACAATTTCCATGGCGTTTTTCCAAGGGTAGCTCAACCACTCTCTTTCCTGTAGTCCAAAGAACACGCTTGTCAGCTCTCACTCCTTACAGAAAGAGTATGTCCTCAAGAAGACTCATGACATCTAAATGTGTTTCTGTGTGTGCACTACATAAATTTTGATGTGTCTCCAGACCAGTGACATATTTTCACTTGTAAATATGTATTGCAAGTAAATATGGGATATTAGTAAATGAAATATTTGTAAGAATTGCTAGTATTATGGAGCTCACATCTGCTCTAAACTATCACAAATCATTTGTAGTGTCAGTAGTTTGGTTTGTTCCTAGGTTTTAATTCAGAGCCTTTTTCTGGCTCAGCTTAGTACATGAAGCAGGCTTGCATGCCAAAGCTGTGATTAACTTTATAGATGCAGTGGAATTATGGAAATGCATCATGCAAAAGTGCGTACTTGCCAAAATTATTCCATGACCTTGTGCTTAAGCTGAGTTTTAAATAATTCAGTGATGTATTGAATGAATAAATTTGTGCTGCTTGTTACTCTAAACAGTCATGCTTTCATTTTCCTTGCCATTTTTAATAAAGCCTCACTTTCTAATATTCATGAAATATTGCATTTCAATTAAATTACATACGTATTGAGAAAATAGTTTGCCCTAAGCTGTTTAGTGTTGACACCAACTGTCATTTGCCTTTTCTTTTTGTATAATAACCATGGAGGCTTTATGTACAGGCAATATAAAGCACTGCCACACTTTAATGAGAAACTTTTTTGATCATGTATAGCACGAGAGAATAAACCTAAGCTATTCTGTTATTTTTAAAGGCTATTAATTCAGCTTAAATAGTGCACACTCAATCCAAGTGCAAGTTTTCCATTCCTGGTTTCATGGAAACAGCACGCAACGTTCTTCCAGTGTTTCAGGTGTTCAGTAAAAACTACAGAACTCAGGCCTTTGAGCTGGTTCAGTTTGAGCTGAACTTGTTTTTAAAATGGAAAGGTAACAGAAAAGCTATAATTTAAAAGGTTAGTATTTTAAACAGCATAAGAAGGTAAAAGAGGATGCAAATATAAAACTATACCTGCACTGAAGCAGCAAAATATTATTCTCCAATTTGTCATTATTTCATTGTAGGTAAATTGATTAAAATTCCTGTGGCTTAATGTATTTCCCTTTTAAAATGTGAATCTTATCACCTTCTTATTTATAAGAAATAATTTCATATTTTCAAATTAAAAATAATCTCATTATATCACTTTGAATCATAAACTATGACAACATTTTATATCTAACTCTATGTACTCATATTGTCCTCCCCATTCTACCTGATTTAATTTCCCACCATTCAGCCAAGATGAACAGCAATTTTTTAACACCACCAGAAAGCTCTCATGAATTCCATATTGTGCATCGCCCTCTATGCCTGATGCAGAGACAGAAAATTTGTTACAGAGCTCAGCCAGAGCCTGGTTCTCAAACTGAAGCTGTAAGGCTTCCGTTTGATATGGAGACCTGAACCATAGCCACAGTGCAGCTGCAATGTGTTGTTAGCTGTTGCAGGTAGCAGCTACCACAGAAGTTCCCAGAGTGCAAGCGAATAGAAGTTGTGAAGAGAAAGCAAATATGAATAAATGTCCCATTAACACATGCTTGAAAGGCCAACAAACTCCTCACAAGTCTTCTTTTGTTATTCCTTGCTGGTTTTAAATAGCAAGGGGGTGAGGGGAAAGTGTTTGCAAGCTTCAGCTGCTAGATAAAGATTTTTCATTAATGCCTGTAAGCGAATGTGGATATAGTTACCATACTGCGTCTCTAGCCACCTTAATAACTTTAAATTGGCCCTAACATACCGATAATGTTCACCCACTAGTGAAGCAACCACCAGCACCATTTGTCATAATGTTTTCAGCAAATTACCCCAAACTGTTCTGGTTGCCTCAGAGTAGCTAAGAGGTCACAAATGCTTGCCCTGAAGCATTTACAATCAGTGTAAGGAAGACAGTAGCAGAATTACCGTAGAGAGCTAGGCAAAAGAAGTACATTACAACAGCAAAAGTTTTTGATTCCATAACTGAAGCTATTTCATAATATATAGAAGAAAATTTTAAATAAACAATCTAAATGTCATTTATTTCTTATAATTTCAGTAAAGGAGGTTTTCTTCAGCAGAAATACCCCAACTACCAGTTCAGGAGAAGTTTAAAGTGAGCCAGACCATGAGTTTTCTCATACAAATGTCCTCTGTTTGATGCTTCCGGGAAAATGTGGGAGTTTACTTGGCACATACTTTTTTGTTTAGGTGTCACTGACACAATTAACTCAACTCATGTGAAGGATGAAAAAAAGGCTGTACAAAAACGTTTAGCATTTTCAACTCTAGCTCCACTTTAATTTCCTTTAAGTAAATAGGAACCTTTTAATTGACTTTAGCAAGTAGAAGAAGTGCTCAGGAAGGAAGGAAAGAATTGACATAATGACTGACAATAATATAGTAACTCCACTATAGACTGGACTCATGCTGTTTCCTTCCACCGGCACTAAATCAAAATGCAGATTTATAAACAATACAATCTTAGAATCAGCAATGTTCTCTGGAACATGATAAAGTTATGTTTTTTTTTCAGCAACTACTATTTCATTACAAATCAACAGGTTATCTATCAATATTTAAAAACAAAACCATACAAAGAAGCTTATACTTAAGGGCATAATTAGATTAAAGCTTGTGCTGGTTTTGACTGGGGTAGAGTTAATTTTCTTCATCATAGCTGGAAACAGTGTTGATAATACAGGGATGTTTTAGTTATTGATGAGCAGTGCTTAGACAGTCAAGGCCTTTTCTGCTTCTCATACCACCCCACCAGCAAGTAGGCTGGGGGTGCAAAAGCGGTTGGGAGGAGACACAGCTGGGACAGCTGACCCCAACTGACCAAAGGGGTATCCCATACCATGTGATGTCATGCTTAGCATATAAAGCTGGGGGAAGAAGAAGGAAGGGGGGAATGTTTGGAGTCATGGCATTTGTCTTCCCAAGTAACCGTCAATACGTGATGGAGCCCTGCTCTCCTGGAGATGGCTGAACACCTGCCTGCCCATGGGGAGTGGTGAATGGATTCCTTGTTTTGCTTTACTTGCATGTGCGACTTTTACTTTACCTGTTAAACTGTCTTTATCTCAAGCCACGAGTTTTCTCACTTTTAGCCTTCCGATTCTCTCCCCCATCCCACCAGGGTGATGGGAGTGAGCAAGTGGCTGTGTGGGGCTTAGTTACTGGCTGGGGTTAAACCATGACACACTGGAGGTCAACTAGGCCTTCAACTTTTGTTTTCTTTCTCTTGGATCACAAATTTGAAAGATTGTAGAATCTACCTTAGTCAAAATAGCAATTTAATCCTAGACATTATGTTTCCCATCTTTCATAGTTTTAAGTCAGATCATTAATTTTACTTAAAAATTTTTGTTAACACTTAAATAAGTCCTTATTATCCAAATTTAATAGCTCATATTGTGTACCATGCATTTTTTTGCAGAAGAGATTAAAACATTACAAGAGTCATTGTGATTTCTAAAGGTAATAGTCATCCAGGTTATTTCTGAAGTACCCTTAAAGATTTCTGGTTTTCAATAGATGGTAGGTGCTTTAAAGCCAGTACATTGTCCTTTAGTCACTGACAGAAAAAAAAATGTGAAAAAAAATTGAGAGAGACAGACCAAGAAAACATATACTTGAGCATCTAACCTTAAAGACCGGGTACTGGTAAATAACAGCATTAATACGTATGATTCAAGCACCAACTCACCATTTTCTGTTATAGTCTTAACTGTCTTTCATTCTCTGCACACGTCACAGAGACTGCAAAATTAAGCTTGGCCTTGACGTAAGTGTTTTTGTGTATATGATCATTTTTGTGTGAGTACTCTGAAGTGGAGCATGCACCTTCCCTTCTCTTTGGCTACAGAATCAGTGTGCAACCGCAGTATAATGCCTACAATAGCTCCAGGCAGCCTTTTTATGCTGCCCTCCCATCATAATATCTGTCAAACATTTAATGCAGTTTTGTCTGGTGTATGGGCTGACGACACCTAAGCGCTGGGCCATGAAGATGTGAAACAATAATGAGCACTAACAGTTATCTGGGCACATAGTTTCTTTTCATTTCCTACGCTGTAACTCATGGCAATCTACTACGTTAGTTCTGTCCTCTGACCTTCACCATGCTAACCACAAGCTTTACAAAGTATACCCCAAAAAAATATTTTCTCCCATGAAAAATGACATTCAGATTAAACCTTTTTTCTCCTCCTTTTTCAGAAGTCTGATGTGGAATGGTGGGGCCAGCAAGTCACTAAGCAAAGGAGTCTCAGACAGCTTCTGTGCTATGTGCCAAGTGAACTATTAGGGAGGAGGGAAATCTGAGGAGACGGGCAGGCTGAACAAGATGGTCCCAACAGCCTCTATATGAGTTCCAGTTTATATTTCCTGATTTCATATGGTTTGTTCCACCATCTTTTGTAAAACAACCAGCTTTATTGCTGGTGATTCAAGGCTTTCACAATGAACCTGAAATGTTCTTTCTTACCACATCAGTAAAATTCTTCACAACCTCCTTTTCTCTTACTTTCAAAAAAGGATAGATAAAATATTCATTTTCAATGAATTTACCACACCAGTAAAAATTTGCTATGAACTATGGACATAGCATTCAGTTCTTGAATGTGCTAAGCACACAAACCAAGACGTCGAAGGGAAAAATTAAAAAAAAAAATCCAGACCCTAACAAAACTGTTCCACCATACAATGAGACTAAGATTCAGTATTTTATAAGGAAATGACTAAAAAGACTGTTTGATCTTTGAAAAATAGGCTGAACACAGTGCTAAAATAACTCTAAAAAATATTTTTACAAGTATTTTGCCAATCTCAAAAATATTGCCAGAAAATAATCTGTATTTTGGTAAAAAATATGCTTTAAATTTTAATGTTTCCATAAACAAAGTTTTTTTCACTATCTACTACCTTTCACCAAAGGTACTTTGCTACCTTCAAAACCTCTATAGTCGCAGCAAGCAGAAGACAGACAGTACAGACATACATAAGTCTTATCTTTGCCAAACTTCAGGACTAAGTTATATTCACAGTTCTCTTCTGCATTATTCCAATATTCCAGTATAAATAAATATAAAGCAAGAAAATATGATTTAAAAAGTGAGATTGTTTAAGCAATTCCAAACACATTAATGGAATTAATAATTTTGATTTCACAAAAAAATCTTGTTATTTATTGCAGTTTCTATTACTAGTAGTTGGTTCTCCTCAGTTACAAAATCTCCAGAAAATGTAAGAGCTAGAGCCAAATACAAGTGTAAGGCAATATAGCTTGTAACCACTCAGCGCTGCAGTACAGTATTGCAGTAGCTAAAAACAGGCTGTAAGCTTCATACTGAGTTTGCGAGGCCTCAGGACTGAGCCTTGTCAGATCTGCCCTGTCTGAATTTCTCTTGACCTACTGCAGCTTTGCTTTACTCAGTTGAGCAGTGACAATTTCTCTAACTGACCAGATGGCGATGGCTAATTCACACTCCTTGTGTTTATCTTTGTATGGTACAACCACAGGCTTCCACAGACAGCGGTAACAAGCGGTTATTCTGCATAGCACGGGATACTTACTGCTCTAACAAAATGAGGCAGTGCAGAGAAATACAAGGCAGCAGCCTTGGACACAGTACACGGCACAGAGGAAAGCAGGTATGGGAGATCCCATGGCTATAAACAACTTCCCACAGACATCCAAAGACATGCAGACCTAGATCTGGGCACATCTGGTTTTAGGGACAACAAAAAGAACAAAGAAATCATATTTAACATAAGTACAAGGTGGTATATATAGTAAATGTGGATGTTATCTACAGCTATGGACCAATAAAAAAGAGGGAGGTATAAAAGTGTCTTAGAGAACATAAAAAAATGACCGCCAGTGGATCCTAAAGGGAGGAAGAACAATTCCTTGACATGCACATCATGTTCCTCGTGCTGAAGGACTTCATATGTTCCCAACTTGCTGTCTACCAGCATGAAACCTCCAACCTTATGGCCCAGAGGCGCTGGAGAAGGGTTAGCATAGCACCAGGAAAAGGGGTAGAAACTAAGTTCTTGGAAAATTTTCTGCATAGATGTGTTCCTTCTTGTTCACTTGTAATTGTATGTGGACTAATCATGGTTCTTGCATTAGACCTATTATGGCTTCAGTTAAATTATTTTCAATAAATTCTTGGGTTTATGTGTTTCGTGTGTATCCTGTGTTACATGTGTGCCCAAGCTTCATGGGGAGGGGGGATTTGTATTTCATAGACATTATGTAACAGCATTTTACTTTTATTTTTTTAATTTTCATAGTTAATATTGAGAGGTTCCATGAAACTCCAAACGGTCTGGCTTCACATTTTTATGGCAGCCACCTCTTGATTTTAATATTTACTACAGCACTGCACTAACAGGGGAGGCTTCTTAAGAGACACTGGAAGGATCTTTGCCATTTTCCTCTGTTCATCAGTACCGGGAATTTATGTATGGAGGTAAGACAATATAAAAGACCATTTTCTTTGATAATGGAGACTTCAAAAGGACTTTTATGATTAAAATATCTCTGAGGCCAGAAAATGCCATTTTGACTTCACAGAGTTGCATTTTTATAGCAGAACAAGCTCAGCATTTAACTTCCAAAAGGATGAAGAAATGAAACCCTTCTGAAGTACCTCTATTCTACAAAAAAAATCATATGCACATAAACTAATAAAGATTGTTAAACCAGGCATTTTTATTTAAAGATCTGGGCTATATTAAATAGGGGTTAATTTGGAGATGGAATAACTAATTGTAATTGTAAAAATATGGGGGGAGATAATCAAAACACAAATACAATGTTGTTCTTTGCATAAGTGCTCTCCCAAGTAAGACTCCACAGTTAGTGAAATCAGAAAAAGGGCTGAATATGTCAATAAAGGTGGCAGCACTGCGGAAGTTAAATCCTGACATATATGTCATGATCGTGTAGGATTTGTATAACACATAAGCCTCAAGGTGATATTTGCTTGTAACTCAGGTCTGTAAGATGAACACTGTGGCATGGTGGCACTTCTTAAGTCAAGTTCAATATGCTCACTTTCATGATGTTCAAGTAAGACATTTGAAAGAACTCAGCATGGATCATAGGCATAAAAACATATCAGTGTTTTCAAGATGTTAAGAAAAGCTGCTTGTATTTGATGATTTAAAGTTTTCAACATATATTCTCAGTATTTGTCAATGTTTTGTGTTAATTACTAAGATGAGCATGGCTAGGACAAGCTACTATATAACTGATTCACATAAAATATGAAGCCATTAATAAAACATGACAGAGAATGAGGCATCTTAGTGTTTGGAGAGGTACAAGTTCTATTGACATGTCTCTTCTGTACTGGAATGTCACAAAAATGACAGAAAGAGTATTTGAGAATTCTCACATTCTGTGTCTTATGACTGCCCAAGACATCCATAACCTTTGTGCTTGAATACAACAGAAAGCCATTTGGCCTTGTCTTTTAATTAAACATACATAAAGCACAGTTTTACCAAAGCAGGCCAAAGGTCCATTGAATCCACTACCCAACAGTGGCCACTGGCAG
>NW_010522487.1:152151-167810 GCF_000687285.1 Phaethon lepturus
AAACTTCTCCAGTGTATTTTCCCAGTCTCTAACTCAAGATATCTCCAACCAGAGTTTGGATTGTGTAAAAATTAAAAAATATATTTAATGAAACAAATACACGAATTGAGACATTTTTCTATCTCAATATTTCTCAGATTTAACTTTACTCTGGCAATGTGCTGTAAGTTAAAATAGCAAACCAAGAACAACTGCCCAATGATGCAACTGGCTGATACCAAAGAAAGTATGTTTGGTTTTAAAATTTGTTTCTTCTCTGCATTTCAGTGAATTTTAATTTTCATTATGCAATACACCCTTCAGAGTTTTTTTCCACTTGTAGGAGTTTAATACCCAGTTTAGCAAAGCACTTATACTTAAATCTAAGCAGCTTCATATACTTGCTCATATTGAATATTGAAGTTAACATGCTTAAACACTTTTGTGAACACTAAAGTGTCTGAATGACAAAAACCTTCAACAAAATACTAAATCATACAGAGCTGCAAGCTAAAAGTGCATAAGCACAGTAATAATAAAAATAAATAAAACTGACAAAATATGTATTTTTTGTGGATGAGAGAAGAAAAAGTAACACCATGAATGTTTTGGATTTTGAAGGGCATTTCCAAGTAAAACACCTTTGACGTGATAATTTTAATTAGATACCCAATCCTCTTTCACCATTTGATCCAACCTCTTTCTTTCCTATGTCTACACTACTCATTTTAAAATAAAATAATACAAAATTATTGGCTTGTCAAAAAAGCATATTTTAAAAAAATCCACTATAATCAGCTCTATGAATTATCATTACTTTTTAAGCTCAATCCTACCTTTTTTAAAGTCAATGGCATATATTCAATGTGTTCCAGGGGAGTGGGAGTGAGCCCTTGATTCATTCATTTGCATAGAATCTGACAGAGGTACATGCTTTTGAATGTAAAGTAAAATAAATCTGTTTCTCTTTGCAGTAACACGGGATAAAGGACTCCCAGGGCAAAGAACTAATGAATAAGGTTAGTTTGTCAAAAATTAAATTAGTATTGGAAAATAAAATCTCTAACTCTTTTAAAGAGTGCAGTCTAGTAACTTTTTCTTTATGAATTCTGACTTTGCAGTTTATGTAAACAAAGTTTCCTAAAGTGATTATCAATGTGATACAAATAGCTTATGACCCATTTGCACATATAAAAGCCTCTCATCTATTCTGTGGCCCAATAGAAAAGAAAATATTATTTAGAAGTAATAACTAAAACAATATAAACTTAATGCTCTCTTTTTAAAAAAACCTAGATCAAATAAACTTTTGGTTTTCCTTTGTTTTAAGTGTGTGAATAAAACCACAGAATCTAAGGAGTTACTATTTTATAAATAAAATAAATTATTTTACTTATTAAGGAGTTGTTATTATACTGAAAATAACTCAAGTAACTACTTACTTAGACAAAAGCCTATCTTTTAGTGTGTGAATGAAGCTACAGAAACTTACAAAAACAAAGTAATTCCATTCCTCCTGTTTGAAAATATTCTCTGCCTTTTAGATATCAAGTACATGCTCTGTCTTTTCAAAGAGCACTGAAGGATATCATACAGATGAGATGCTCACTGATATCCTGGACAAGCTCCATTGATTTTTCCAAATACTCAGTATTATCACTGAAGAGTCAAGGAAGGTCTCTATATCACTGTTAGTTTTTCCAGTGTCCTCTGACCAATATATATTATTTGTACATTGAAAAACCACGGTATAAGGAAGACAGAAATAACATGTATCTACAAGAAACAGACACTGATCTCAAGTGTCTTACATACAACATATTGAACTTCAAACCCAGCACTCTAAGCTTTGCTGTTACTAAATAAACATTAAAAAAAACCAAAACAGGTGTTACCTTGTCTAGTAATATTCATAACACTTCACATTTTACCAGTTTTATTTCTACACAGAAGGGTGGGAGTTGCACCCAAACGGTTCGGTCCTGGCTTCCTGCAAACCCTCTCTATAAGCATCCCTTCTGCATCTTTTCAGGCCATGTCTCCTCACTGCCTCTAGCATGACCTCCAGCCCCCCATATTGTGCATCTATTTGAAGTTTTTAATCCTCATCTCTGAAAGACTTTAAAGCCCGTTTGACTTAATTTCTGTCCTGAACTCCTTCATTTTCTCCTGCTTCACATATTTACTCCTACCCAACCAACCCTCTTAACTTTGCATCCTCTTCCCATTCTTGTCTTTTTGCCTTGTGTGTCAAATTATCACAACTCTTTTTTTTTCTCAAAAAGCATTGGTCTGCTGTGTAATCCACTTACAAGGAAGTGTTGTTAAATCTATATGTACAGACATACCTATATAATATGCATGTATATACAGACAAACCAATCGTCATAAATTATCAGTCTCCTGTAGGCTCGGTGCATTATGTTTGAACAGTATCAATAAATTTATAGGTATGCCCTTGGACAAAGAGTTTGTCTCCCCCTGCTCTATGGAGAAATAAAAATTCTGGTAGCATTCAACTGATAATTATATACTGAATTTAAAAATAATCACCCCAGTGTGCCCTAGAAATTACTCATTAAAAGGATTATTCATGTATTGCCCTAACACTTGTCACTCAGCCAGAAGCGATGCCTGACTTAACTGAAAGTATCGATTTGCTACTCTGAAATTTAATTTTTTTTCAAAAGTCATTTACAGTGTATTCCATAGCACCATTCATAGAAGATAGAGCATTTGAGCTTTAATCAGCACTTAGTTCACCCCTGCTCTTCTGTCATTCTATCATTCATAGACATATGAAGATGAAGGTATTTTTTTCAGGAGCCCTTGAGGAGAGCCTGGCTGTGACTTTGAGTCTGCTCCACAGAGCAGAGCAGCTTTTAACCGAGTGGAACATCATGTACATGTGAGGATATCTCAGGCATTATGGAGGCAAATTTTCAGCAATAGACCCAATAACAGTTCAAGAAATTATCAAGGAAACACGTGAAGAATGTGGAGCACAGGCTTAGGTTCCACATAAGTCTGCATGTGGTAAAATCATTTTGTGAAGAGAAATCTACTTCCATATAGGACTAAATATTTTTTTTATCAACCCCTGGGGTCTAGACAGACTGATGACTGTATTGAACAATAATAAATTATTCTAACTAACTCCAGGATACTGCTGCTGTTAGTGATTTACTAGGTAATGAAATAAATTAACGACTTTGTGTTTAAAGACCTCGCCTTTCACTTTAGGTTGCTATTATCCAAACTTACAATCTTCAGACTGACACATAAATGGAGCTCAATTCTCCCTACACTGTATTGGAAGCCAAGATGCCTAACTTTGGGCTTTGTCAAAATTTTAAAGTAGGTGGTCTCTGTAGCATTTCCCCAAGCTCTGGTCTCCCACTCATCAAAACAGTATGCCTGGTTGTAGAGTGCTGTGGCTCTTTCTGTGTATACTCTGACTTTCTATCCATGGAAACACAGTATGACAGCGAATGGAGAAAGGTATTATAGCAAATCATGGAGTAAGGATCAAGACCCACGCTGAGGAGAGAAGTCTCACATACGTTGCAGAGTGCAGCTTAGTCGAGGTTACTTTTGAAGAAGTTGGCACAAATGTCAGAGACAGTCAGTTCATGGCACCCTGGAAGTGAGCTCAGGCTAATTACAGCAGTGAGAATGTGCATTTTGGAAGCACGGTAGACAGCTGAGAAAACTTCCTTTAATGACTTATCTTTGCCTGTGCTTGCCCAATCATTCAGGTCATAAGCTAGGGACGGCGAACATGATTTTAGCTTGTCATCAAGCCAGAAGTTGAAAGCTGATTTGACAGAGTGTGTGTTACAGTCAGCCATATTTCTCAGGGCAAGGAAAACTTACAAGAACTCATATGCTTTGGAATGGTCTCATTCTGGTCATAGATCAAGTGCTTCTGGATCACAGGGCTGTCTACAGTGATAATACAGCAGCATTCACCAAACAAGGAACATACTCACCAGATGCATATATGCTGTAACAGCTTTGAAAATAAACCTCTGACACTAATTTAAAATATTTCTTTCCTAAGAATATTTGCTCTATGGCAATGCGTATCATGCAGATGCGACCATTATTCAATTATAATCTCTGTTTCCTTTATCACAATATCAAAAGTACAGATCATAGTTATTCATATAAGAAATTTAATTTTCTTTATAATATAAATCCAAATGATAACTTGTTTAACCAGGTAATAAAATTAATTTCCAGCTTAACTACCACCTTCTTCTTAGTCATTCTGAAGTAGGAAAAAAATCATTAATTAAAGTTACATTAATAAGATTATCCAATGCAAGTATACTTCTTTACTTCCTTAATACATCTTTACCTGTTCCCAGACACAGACTCCAGGTCAGGTTTATATCACTACATACTTAGTTTCTACAGTAATTCTATTCAATAAGAATAAGTGGCAGATGTGAATATCTCTTCAGTTCCTACCTGATGATTGACAGATATTCTGTGTCTGAGTAGATCCATTAACAACGTACAATGATCTATGAAATCAGTTTCTGGTATATATATTCAAAACAATGAACAAGAATCAATGTAATTTTAAGAACATCTAAAAAAAAAAAAATTAATGCTGTCAGACTTGAGAAAAACGTGTGAATACTACACATTAAGCTAATATGTGAATTGTGCTTTGTATCATCCATATGCTTAGTCTGGTCCATAGGTATCCTGATTCTGGATTTCACAGTTTGGCACTAGTCAGAGAGTCAGTGCAGGGACAGCAACACAGGACAAGAACATGATTGCATGAGCAGCCACTGGAGAAATTACTCCCTGATGCCACTCATGTCCTGGTTACTTCCCACCCAAGTGTGCTCTTAATTGCAAACTCCCCTGGTCAGTTCCACAAAAACAAATATCAGCAGTTTCCTGTGGATTTTCTTGGAGGCAAATTGAACCAAGATAAGCTTCAATCACAACCTTCAACCTCAGCCGTCATAGCAGTAGGTCATTAAGCTTAGAGGTTAAAGCCCCGCACTTGAACATCTAATGCATATATAGTATAGGCACAAGCCAAAGAGATTTGAATAAAGTTGCATCACTCATCTTTTTATGTCTTGAAACATTCTTGAAAAACAAACAAAAACACCCCCAGGAGATAGCAATAAGGATGCTACAGAAACCTGATTTTTACGCTGCATTTTTACATAGTTTAACTCATAAGATAATACAGTTGGATCCTGCTTTTACTTTTTTTTTTTTTTTTTTAACTGCAGCAAATAAGCATGTAAGTGGATTTCCACACACAAATTATATGATTTTTTTTACTAGGACACTTGTATATATTCTGGAGGGCTGGCGTGCAAAGACAGAAACTGAGGGGAGGGAAGAATTTCTGATGTAGCCTAACATGAAATCATTTACCACTTACTTACCTCAAATATTCAACTTTCTTGAAGAAAATGAGCAGTGTCTGATTACTCCTAATGAAAAAATTATTCTGTAAGACTGAAAGAAAAAAGTAAAAGCACAGGTAGGTAATTATTCCTTAAAAAAAATCCAGAACCACATTTATAAGCGACAGCATTAATCACGTGTATTTGCTATAAGTGAAAAAACGTGATGATCTACAGCAAATGTTTTTTGTGCATGTGGTTACAGAGTCAGCAAGCAGAACTTTTCAGAGCACAATTTCTTATTTAGAATTGCATAGCTACCCATTTTTTATTAGCTCTAAATACTTTCAATTGTCTTTTGAATTTCTGCATCCCAGTGCCATTTGAAGGTGATTACAACCCATTGTGGCAGTGAAGATTTAAAACTTAACATAGCTTTCAATGCATACTTTAGGAAGTTGACTTGTTTCCAGATATTTACATTCTTTAGCTAACCACTGTCATATAACAGGTTAAAAAAAAAAAAAAGAGATAATCCACATAAAATATAAAATTTTTATTTTGTATCAATGTTTTCTTCCCCTCATTTTTTAAATCAAACCAACTTTGATGTTTAAAACTACTATACTGCAAGCAAGTAAGGTTGGGTAGATAACTGACCATAGCCCAGAAAATCCTTTTTAGTTAAGCAGCAAGTTTTCGCTTACGTTATTTTCATAATATCTGTATTTTGGCAGACGTGTCGATTTCAAAGGTGATAGTTTCAGAGCTAAGAAAAGCGAATTGCAGAAATTCAAGCATGTGTAACAGAGATGAGGCAATGAACCACCAGCAATCTAAAAACTTTCAAAAGTTATCATGTCATTTTGAATTGCAGCCCTGGAAGATCTTACAAATGTGTTAAAGACAACACTGCTAGAAAAATACCTTTCTGTGAAGATTTTTTCCCTTTATTAGTTATTTTTGCACTTCAAAGAAATGCAGGCAATTAAACAGTTGTGTACTTAAAAGCTGCTGATGAAGGCAGAAGACTGACCAAGTTTGTAAAACTGAGTTTTCATTCATCTTATCATTGTTGGATAATTGCCATTACAGAGGATCTTTATTTTAAGCATTTAGAAAATACTTAATTCCTAATAAAATTGTATTTACTGACAGAAATTTTGCTGACAGAATGCACAATTTTGTGTGTATCTTGAATATTTTCAATATCAATACTTAAAAAAACCCCAGCCCTATCATCCTTCCAGCACTTAAAGCAGAAAGGTTAGTAAGCAGTGTAAAGCAGTTGATAACAGAGCTTCTACCAGCATGGCACAGGCAGATTTTGGAGGTAAAAGTGTGGATTCCGTGCCCTTAAGAAACCTAAAGGATAGCAAGTGGTTTTTACGTGCATTGCACACGAAGTGACATAGTTGGAGCTATTGCATTTGCAAGGAGTAAAGGACCACGACAGACAAACTAAACAGGCTTTCATCTATGTCCCTTTAGGGACATAAAATTCTAAAAATAACTGACAAAGTGGCTAAGAGTGTCTCTGGAAATATCTACCGATTTTGCCTGCATGCTTATCCAACCAAGAACAAGAGACTTGTGAATCAGAAGCTATGAAGCTGCAGTTCTTTTGAGAAGGGAGTTAACCGTGACCACAAAGCCCCGGCAGTACATTCAGCTCATGTGCAGCAGCCTTGCATGACCTCCTGGCTCCTGTAATCTTGCAGACACCTGGGTCACACACTACATGAGTCAAGCAGACCTGCCAAAACTAGAATGAGTTTGTTTAATTGCACCCTACTTCATGGATTTTCCACTGCTCTAAGCAGTATTAAGACAGACAGAGCTCCAGGCAACACAATCCTCTCTTTATGTTACCTGAGTTGTAGAATTAGTCCTAAAGCATTTCGCTTGGCGTAAGATCTGTATCCCAAGTAGGTTAAGAAGAAGTAAAGAGGTAGGAAAATGATAGGAAAACCAGTCCTACAAAAAAAAGGACAACAGATAGTTTATTTAAAATAAATAACCAAATTACAAATATACGCCAAGTTACAGCTATGTACTGCCATTGATCTGTTTGGCAGGAAATAGAGACACCAAACAAAATCTCAGCTAAAAATCCCAAATGCAAATGAGCAACAATCAATAGTTGCACTAGGTACTTCCCTCAAGGATGAGATAAGTAACCATTTTGAATAATTTATCACTGTAACAAGAGTCAGTTCGAAATAAATCCAGTACATTTCTTTAAATGGCAGCAGCAGCTAATTGAAGAATTGTTCCTGCTATAACTATTTTAATTTCTGGGATAATAAAATCCTCTATATTGATTAATACTATTTTTATTAGGTGAGAAAACAGTATCAATTGAGAACTTGTAAGGGGCCACTACTCTATGTTTTATTATAGGACTTGAGAAAGGAATTACTGAAATCAGTTCTTTATTTAATACGAAAATGCTGGTAAAACAAGTTAATGTGTAAGGAAAATGTGACTCTAGCATTAAAAATTTGTTGTATAAAAGTGTTGTTTTATTATACAGTTATGCATGAAGTGTTATATATAAGTAATACCAAACCTCCTTTCATTAAAGCCATATGTAGAAAAACATTTTAGCATAGTGTTGTGATAAGACAGCTGCAATTACTCCAGTGCATTGAAGACGTGGGAGCCATGCACCTTCATAAGTGATATTTATTAATGATAATGACTTAAAAACTACAACAAGCTTTTATTTTTTTTTTCATTGGTTGTAGAGAAATTGTATAGCTGCAGAAGAAAAAAAAAGATTCTTCAGCACAACTAAGAAGTTCTGATAACTTCACATGCAGAAATACACAGAAGGAAATAAGGTGTAAGGAAGCTGCCATTACTAAAGTATAACCAAAGGCATCTTTTTTGCAGTATCTCGCTGTAAGATCACAGACTATTTTTTGGATTTCAAGTTAAATTTTGTGTCCACTAATTAGTTCACAAATCTTAGTTCTTTCTAATCAAGACAGATTTCAAACAAATGTCCATGAGAGACAACCAAAAAGAAAATTCAAGTCATTGTCCTCAGAGTCAATATTCAGTGTAGAACAGTACTTAACCAATAATTTAAAGCATGTATTTTATTTGACACTGGACTGTCACTGGATATGGGAACGTAAGACTGAAAATGATTTTTTTGTCTGCAAATATTAGGTGTACATTTAAACTTGGTAGAATCTATTTACTGCTTCCATTCAGCATTTATGCATATTGAGTAAGAATATCTGCCCAAAATGGAAGATGTTGACTTTACCTTAACCTCAAATTCAAGAACAATTTTGACTATTTAGCCAAGAGAAGAGGAAGGGGAGTTATTTGTTGTGTTTTTAAATGATTACAATGAGGTATAGAATTTCCTAGCCTGCTAACAACAAGGTCTGTTGATCAAGTCAATGTGTATACTTGCTAAAATATCTCTCTGAGTAACATCCCTTTTAAAATCATCACAGTGTTCTTTCAATGTATTAGCAGATGACGAGTGTGCTCGTAAAGGACTTCTGTCTTACATGGTAATATCTACGTTAGGTCAAATACAGTAACATGCAGAAAAATCCTTCTCAGCAGTGCCACAAACTGTGAAAGGAAAATGTGATGGAAGATATTCAGTACCACCTCCACTGGATCAATTTCTAGGTCAGTTGTTTGTCCTTCAAAAATGTCAAAGCCAGATAAATGTTCGCAACTGTAGTTCTTTTAAATAATATGCTATGCTTGAAACCTAAAATCTGCCTTACTGCAGCTTCTGAGATTAATTTGAGTTGAAGAATGGGTTTGTTCAGCGTGAGAGAAGAAATGCACAATAAAAACACAGAGTCCTGAGGTACTGTGTCTCTGACACATGTCATATACTGCCTCAGAAAGATCACTGGTGTTCTCACATTTTCAGGACAAGGAATTTAGAGAATGGGCCACTGCTACCTGCTTCTTTAAATGATGCTTCTGCCATTCACGCTCTATACTACTGCAGAGCATTTAAGGAATTAACTCTGAGATCACTTGTAAAATAGGTAATTTGAGCTTTATTAATTTTTTGCAGGAATTTCCTTCACTTGCACAGGAGCTAATTAGTTTAAGTCCTGAAACCAATCTAGAGTGGAACACAGAAGTTTCTCATTGAGGCTGAAGAGTGTTTTCTTTTGCCCATGATAAGTGCTCTGTGAAGTTAAACAAGGTTAGGCTTCCACTAAAGGAGGCAGGTTCTGCTTTGAAAACTTGGACACAGAGTTCTGAAATACGAATACAATTTGCCTGAGGTAATTCGAGCCAGGTGCTACACAGTGACAGTTTTCTAGTCATGGTATTAGCACATGCCTAGTCCTGTAAGTATTAATGAGACCCTTGAGAATTAGTAAGTCTTTCCATGTGGTATTAAACAACCTTACTCTCACAGATGCTGAATGTCCTATTGACCTAACAAAAATGCTTAGCTTCTTTCAGCACTTCACATTACTCATTTTAACTGCATTCCTACTGAGGGAAACAGTACATTCAATAAACACATGTATTCAAAGCCACCGTTTTCAGTCTCGTGATCTTTTCTTATATTTTCGTTCACGGTGACCAGCAGTTTGTGTTGGCTTTTACCAGGAGAGAATTAACACTTTGGACCGCTCTTGCTTCTACCACCCTCTGTCTGTGCAAAGCTGATCCACGCATCCAGCTTAACTGTTCCATGAGGATCATCCCAACACAAGGTATCAGAAAGTACATACAAAACATACTCTAACTCACTCTTTATGAACTAATATCTCCATATAGCATCTGACTCAGCATCTGACTTGAGCTGAGAAAGATTTTCACAGTGAAAGAAAGTACATTGCATAGCAGGGTAGGCCAAGTGACACAGAAGACACTTTTCAATCTCCGTACAGTTCTGTACCAAAAGAACTGTAGACAGAACCAGATGTTAGGATTGCTATTGCTAGAGAGGAAGAGGACAAACAGAAGCACTATTTTACTTTACATTAGTTTTTCTATTGACCAATTCATTAAGCATTGACTTAAATATTAAATTTTTAACAAAAAAGGGTGCATATTAATTCAGAGAAATAAAATATCAAGCATCAAGTTGTGCTTGTGACAGATACAGCTTACAATAACTCTGCCTATGCCTATGCACAGCGTAACATGTGGATCCTGAAACTGATATGCTGTTTCACACCAAACATGAACGACATAGAGTAGGATGATGATTAAATAACGAAGTGCTATTGTGATGTGAAGTTACTGTACAATATAAAAAATACAAGGATACTTGCCAATATAGTAACTTGCAATATGTAAGCAAATAATTTATGTTTAATTAAAATTAGGAAATAGCATTGGCTTTGTATATTTAAAACAAATAAAAAACCAAAACTTATCTTTGCTATTCAAGTGGAAAAAGCAGCAAAACACAAACATTTAAAAATCAGTAT
Source organism: Phaethon lepturus (assembly GCF_000687285.1). Taxonomy (NCBI): domain Eukaryota; kingdom Metazoa; phylum Chordata; class Aves; order Phaethontiformes; family Phaethontidae; genus Phaethon; species Phaethon lepturus. The sequence continues at coordinate 162,962 of NW_010522487.1, forward strand.
GTTGTGAAAAAGTGTTAAATTGGAGACTTGAAATTTTTATAAACAAAACAGAGCTAGAAACATTTTGTTGTCCCTTTTGACTTCTGATAATAAACTGGGCATCAGCAATGCCAAAGTTGGCAGAACAATAGATCCTAACAAGAACTGTGAAAAGGTCAAAACTGACCCATCTGTCTTAACACAGAATGAAAAGGATATTTGATGAAAAAGTTAACACCTACACATGGGAGTCTTTGTATCTTTTATACATTGAAAGAAAAGAATAAATAAAATTCTATTAAAACTGTGAGTTAAAGAAGAGTTCTATGAATATACTTTACTGCAGTTTTTCTTTTTTTTTTTTTTTTTCTGTTAGCATCTTAATTTGAATGAAAAGTGCACTCCCCTTCTCAAAATCCTGGCTATTCAGAAACTCGGCTGGATAGTTTAAGCAGAACTGAACATTTTGTGAATAATGCACTGCTAATAACTAGAGCAAGTAACTTTCAAAAAAAAGCAATTAATAAATGGTGCATCCAAGATTTCCTGTTAAAAAAACTTTAAAGTCTCACTAAACTGTATGTAACATGAATTTGCCCAACCATTTTATCAGCCACATGGAATATTGAGTATTTTCATGTTTTCACTACGTTATCCCATTTCCTATATCATACCTCAATATAGTATCACCCACTAATGTGCTGAAAGGAAAACAAATCACCTCGGTAAAAAACAGGATTCGCACTAACTGTACCTCAGCTGGAGGAGAAACAAATCTAGTTTCAGTTACCTCTGGATCTGAGCATGGGATCCTCTCTTTATAGTGTCATTTTGCAAATCTGGCCTTTTCAGGATGGGATTCTGGCAAAATATTCTTGGGGAAGAGAGTGCAGTGGCAGCCGTGGGTATAGGCAGGGTCAGACTTAGGGGGCACAGAAAGACCACAAGTGGACAGCTCGCTCACAAGCCTCTTTCCCAGAAACCTCAGGGGAATGTTTGTGATCAAAAACTCTCATCTAAAGGAGAGCAGAAAAAACATGCTGCTCTTACCCTGCGCTGGCATCAGGGAGCGTGCTAGATCTCAGTGTGATCCTTCTCACTCCCTGCCAGGTTACCCACAGAAGTTTTTCCTCCCCCAGCCCTGGGCATAGCTGTGATACTCTGCAGATGATGTCAAAACCACTTGTTTTGTCTTTGGAATGCCAAAAAACAAACTTATCCATCACTTTCTGCCCTTCAGGCCTCTACTATCATCACCAAAATGCTGCCCTGTGAAAACATTTGCCTACTGTCAGTTAACTAATAGCAGCTTTGCTTTTTGCATTTTAAGATTCTTTGGAATAAAGGATAGCTATCATTAAAATTATTCTAGATCCTCTTCACAGCTACTTATTAGAAGTTAAAACTGGGCTCAAAGTATGGTTGATATGTTAAAAATGAACTAAAGCGATTAATTCATCTCTCATTATTTTATCCCATTTTTCACGTATTTTGGCATCACTGTTAATTTATTCAACTTAGAACTACTTTGCAGCATGTAGGTGTACTTTGTACCACAGGAATGTGTTAATTACAAAAACATTTATAAAAAGTTTAACATATCTTTCTTTTTTAATTTTTGACATTTGACTGAAATTGAAATGCGTAACTAAGGACAGCAAATTGCATAAGATACATATGCATGTAGCATAAGATAACATGTCATGTAAAGACTACAGATCCCTTTCTTCAGCCCCTTTCTACTGCTTATGGCACCCTACCAACCAAAAAATTTTTTCAAGCAGTATGGTGTAAAAATGATTGCTTAGTTAGAAAACTGCAGTTTATTTGAAGTTCGTATTTATTCTAATATTTATTTAAACACATTTAATTTTCCTAGATAACTTTCATTACTACTTTCTGTAATTTTGGGTGTAGATACCTAGGTTTCTACAGCTTTGTGCCCCAAGATGATGAACTGTAATCTTGATAGCTATTTAAATACATTACAGTTATTTAAGTATGTAAGTATTTCTTTCAAAGCTATACTTTGTTACATCCTGATAACTGACATTAATTATTCTGCGTCAAATCTGCAAGCCCTCCCACATTAGCACATACATCTACAGTGCTCATACCTATAGTTTTCTTCAATGCTTTACAAAGGATTCTTCTGGTTCAAGAATATCCACAGGGAAAAAAAAAAAAATTCTTCCAGATTAAGGTTTGTGAGAGGAATTTGGTTAGGGCCTCTGTATTAATCTCTATTATATTCTATTAGACCTTTTCCTAAGGGTAATGTTTTCATATAATGAAATCCTGTAAACACAAGGTCAGGCAGTGAACCATGGCTAAGCTGCACAAAATTAAATTCAGGAAAGACTACACACAAGCTTTTCTTTTTCGTTCGTCTAATCCTTGGATAACTCATGGTCAACGCTACAGAGGAAATACTTAACATACTTGTGTCCTTAGATGCTTGTGCAGAAAAGAAACTGCAATCTCATCTAGTCGGCCATGATGGGACGCTTGCCTCCTTTGACAAAGTTCCCTTTCAGCCTTCACATCCAGGCTTCTTCAAGGAAACCACAGGGCTAGAGAGCATTGATACATCTCTTAATCTTTCCTTGACGGGGTGTAGAAAGCAGCTAAGACTGAAGTTCCACCATTTTAGCCTTGACCTCAAAAATATCAGAACATACTAATGCTAAGAATGAATACAAAATGGTTACTTATTATTTAAACATATTTTTTAAAACACACAGTATGAACACTGAAGATCAACCACTGTAACATCAGTGGTTACAACAGCAGAAATCATTGCAAAATCAAAGTCTGAAGTTCTTTGTTTCAGCTATCTTCATTAGTCTTAGAGAATGAAACTCTCCAAGTCCTAAGAAAATGAAAGCATTTAATGTGCTAATGTAGCTAAATATGGTATGAAACCTGGCATTTTCACAATGATGGTAGTAATCCTAGCTGGAAATAATACTTTGTTTTTTAATCTCTCAGAGTAGGAGCAATGGTATTCCTCAGAACTTCCCCTTTGAACCACATACCTAATCTAGGAAAGCAGTGTGCTCTAGTTCCGTTACATGAGTAGCATTTCAAAAAACAATGGATCAACTTTTATACTTAAAATTCCTCATTTTAAAAATGACTCCTCTGGATGAATCAAGGAACTTGGCAATTTTTCTCATACATGCCATACTTGGCAGCAGTGAAAAGGGCATCTTGAACTGGCAAAGAGCAACATAGGATTTCTTCCTGCATGTTCAATAGCTAATTAAAATAAGCATGACTGAGTGAAATAGCCATGAGAATCTAAATCAAAAAATTATTCTCAAAATTCAAAATTAAATGCTTTAGGACAGACTTTTCTCACATTCGTTAGTTTCTTTCAACAAGTATTCAAAACAGTCCTGGGTGCTCTGACTTCTGTTACTATAAAAATGACGTCCATTTTATTTCTTAAATGGTTCTCTATGCGTGGCATTGTCTATAAAAGAATGAGGTCTTATCTTCTGAACTGAGAAGAATATTTTGTCTATATGAGGAAAAACAAACCCTGGAATGATAAAAGAAAATAATTACAAAGCTTTGAATGAAGCTTCTGAGTTTTTACCTTTCCTGGCTTTTCTAGTGGCGGGGACAAGAAAAAGTCAGTGGTGTACAGTGTGTACAGTGGTGTACATGGCAAAAAGCACTTCAAACTGTTGAATAATTTATGCTGTTTTTAAAGGTAATACATCCAATATCACTGAACAATGATGTACCTGCATTACAAAGTAGATGTAAACAAAGGCATTTGTGCATCAGAGGTTTTGTACCTTTCTTTAACTAAGAGTTTTGAACTTCAGTTTGGTCTTAGGCAGTCCCTCTTACTCTAGCATAGAGAAATAACTGTCATGGCTCCACTAGGAAGAGGGTATGTGGGGGAAAGTGCATTTTGGGCATTAGCATTCAAATATAGATGACACATCTCAGAGATCTCTAGTTAGAACTACAGTCACAATTTTCTTACCTGCTCTTCAGCAAGAAGGGAGAGAATGCATCGACACACGGGTGCAGTGATGATTTCAGCAAGAGACAAGAGCCATGTCTGGTGGCTTCTCACCAGGAATGACAAATTCAAAATAGTTTAAAAATGCAAAGCCACTCTCCATGATAATTGAAAAGTCATGGCAGTCAGGTGAAGTCCCTGGTGAGTGGAAAAATGGAAACACTGCACCCATTTTAAAAAAGGGTAAAAAAGAGGACCCTGGGAACTACTAACCCATCAGCCTCACCTCTGTGCCTGGAAAGATCATGGAACAGATCCTCTTAGAAGCTATGCTAAGGCACGTGGAGGACAGGGAGGTGATTTGAGACAGCCAGCATGGCTTCACCAAGGGCAAGTCCTGCCTGACCAACCTAGTGGCCTTCTACGATGAAGTGACCACATCAGTGGACAAGGGAAGAGCTACAGATGTCATCTATCTGAACTTCTGCAAGGCCTTTAACACAGTCCCCCACAACACACTTCTCTCTAAATTGGAGAGATATGGATTTGATAGGACTGTTTGGTGTATGAGGAATTGGCTGGATGGTTGCATCCAGAGCGTAGCGGTCAACGGCTCAATGTCCAGATGGAGATTGGTGATAAGTGGTGTCCCTCAGGGGTCTGTACTGGGAAGAGTACTGTTTAATACCTTCATCAATGACATAGACAGCGGGATCAACTGGACCCTCAGCAGGTTTGCAGATAACACCAGGCAGAGTGGTGTGTTTGACATGACCGAGGGATGGGATGCCATCCAGAGGGACCTGGACAAGCTCAAGAAGTGGGTCCATGTGAACCTCACAAGCATCAACAAGGCCAAGCACAGGGTCCTGCACCTGGGTCAGGGCA
>NW_010522487.1:168023-168647 GCF_000687285.1 Phaethon lepturus
CCAGCTCTGGAGCCCTCAGCACAGGAAAGACATGGACCTGTTGGAGCAGGTCAAAAGGAAGCCACAAAAATGCTCAGAGGGATGGAACACCCCTCCTGTGAGGACAGGCTGAGAGACTTGGGGTTGTTCAGCCTGGAGCTGGAGAAGAGAATGTTCTGGGGAGACCTTATTGCGGCCTTCCAGTACTTAAAAGAGGCTGATAAGAAAGATGGGGACAGACTTTTTAGCAAGGCCTGTAGCGATAGGACAAGGAGTAATGGTTTTAAACTAAAAGAGGGTAGATTTAGACTAGATATAAGGAAGAAATATTTTTTAATGAGGTTGGTGAAACCCTGGCCCAGGCTGCCCAGAGAGGTGGTAGTTGCCCCATCCCTGGAAACATTCAAGGTCAGGTTGGACGGGGCTCTGAGCAACCTGCTCTAGTTGAAGATGTCCCTGCTTACTGCAGGAGGGTTGGACTAGATGAAAGTATCCTTTCATCTTTAAAGGTCCCTTCCAAACCAAACTATTCTATGATTCTATGAAAATGGGAAATGTGGCACGGTATGATCCAATACTCCTCTGGCACTCTTTGTGGTGAAACTGTAGATATGTTTGTGGTTTTTTTGCACCTAGAGGGAAAGA
>NW_010522487.1:168665-192317 GCF_000687285.1 Phaethon lepturus
GGAAAGAGAAACTGAGATTCATTTGTCTGATCCAGGATCTTTGTTTACCATTAACTGAAGTTTTCTGAAAATGCCACATTACAAGGCAGGTTTGGAGTAGAGTCTTCCCCTGTTGGCAAGTAAAGGAATTACATGGACAATATTGAACATGCTCTAGGAGACTCATATTTTGCAAGGTACTCGAGTTATCCAAGAAATATGGCTGCAAATCACTTAACAGATACATTTTTGACAAAACTAGCATGGTTTAAACCTCTTCTGCCTGGTCAACTGCCTGAGGTTGAAGAGAAGTCTACTTTTCAGCAACAGATAAATAGTATGAATATTTGGTCCATCCAGATGCATTGACTACTTAGGTAAAACAAAATTAGAATTTTTTTAAGGGAATGACTCTCTTGAAACACTCACAGCCAAAGCTGGAATCTAATTACTAGAGCTGTGAGAGAATAAACTTCCCTTTGTTCCCACATCCAAGGAGCCTGGAACAATCATAACAGAATTGAAGGAAATAAGTTAATGGTTGTAAGAAGATAGGACCAACTTTGCAGGAGGCAGAATCTGACCATAGGGATTTTCTTCTGAACAGACAGAATCAGTAGCAAAATAGTAGCTGAAAAGTACAAGTTATTTCCAAACAATTCCTTGCCCAGTTAAAAAAAAATCCTGCAGACTGATTAAACCTCGTATCTTCCCACAGGTCTTAGACAGCAAGAATTATTCTAACACTGCTGATTATCTTACATAATATTTCTTTTTCCATAGGGGAAATTGTGAGGTCAGTGCAAATAATTAAAATACATTTTAAACTGATTAAAATATGTATTTTATGCAACACCCACGCAAGAAGAAACTTTGCTTCAGTAGAAAAAGGGCAGTGCAGCTGTAGGCTGTTTTTATGTGTGTAGTATGAGTTGGCAGTAGTCTTTGATCCATATCCTTTGGGCAAATTTGACATCTATTTCACCCGAGGCAGGCACAGATCTTTTGAAGGATATTTCTATATAATGAATGACTGACTCCTAGAAGTCATGTCATTGTCCTCCTCCACTTCCTCAGATCTGATTTGCAGGGCAGGTGAATCTCATGACAAGTTTCCGAGTAAATCAGGCAGTGCGAAGAAATGCCTGAAATAGTCCCCATCATGCTGACACCATAAAATCTAGATGATGAGTAATTTTGAGAATCTGAGGAGAAACTCAGCTTACCCTTACATTCATTTCACAAAAGGGCAGCAATTTTGAAGAAAATTCAATCTTTCAAGTAGCATATTTAGATTCCATGTGGAAAAAAATCCTCCACAACTCATTTAAATAAAATCTATTTTTCCTTCTTAGTATTCTTCTTATCTCTGCTCGTATTCAATTGCTGTATTTCTCTCCAATAACCCAGTTCTGCAATGTAGTAGTGGTTTATTTGAACTACAAAATATTTAGTCCTGTCCTGGTTTCAGCTGGGACAGAGTGTATTTTCTTCCTAATAGCTGGTATAGTCCTGTGTTTTGGATTTTGGATACTGGAGAGTATGAGAATGGATGCTGATAACACACAGATGTTTTCAGTTGTTGCCAAGTAGTTGTAGCGCTTTACTAAGTCAAGGATCTTTTGGCTTCCCATGCTCCGCCAGTGACGAGGTGCGTAAGAAGCTGTGAGTGCGCATAGGCAGGACAGGTGTTCCGGACTGGCCAAAGGGATATTCCATACCATATAATGTCATGCTCAGTGTATAAACTGGAGCTGGCCAGGGGCCGGGAATTGTTGCTCAGGGACGGGGCTCTCGCTCACCGGGTAGTGAGGTTTTCCTGCATTGTGCATCATTTCTTTGTATGTATTCCTTTATCGGTATTATTATTATTTCCTCTTCCTTTGCTGTCCTGTTAAACTGTTTGTATCTCAACCCATGAAGGGTTTTTTTCCCAATTCTCTTCCCCATTCCACCTGAGGGGGGCAGGAGGCGAGCGAGTGGCTGCGTGCTGCTGTGTTGCTGGCTGGGGCTAAACCACAAGTTCTATAGCCAATAATTAAATATCAGTCTTCTTATCGCACATCTGAGTTTATTTCAAAGACGGCTGTGTGACATGTTTGTTTGTGTAAGGCGATGGACACTTTGTAAATGCTTTGGTAGATAATGAAAGGAAAGCATGGACATAAAAACAGGACCAATATCAGAACACCTGTGAGCTAACTATTCCTAATTGTTACCTTCACAAAGTTCTTACTGTGGATGTCTCTTCTGGTGATTAAAAGGTGAACTTCTTAAACTACTTATTTATTCTTTCATTCCATGCATTTTACAGTAGCAAAAAACTCTACCTATGAGGAAGAGCTAATCAATTAAGAAAAAGTAAAGGATAAAATATTTCTGGAGGCAAACAATCCACAGCAAATAAAACCTGCCCACTCCCCATGTGATTTGATTTGCTAAACATCTGAAAACATTTCTGCTCACAAGTCTGCTACGGCAATTTGGATCCTTTTTATCTTCCAAAGAGCAGCTGTGCAAGGTTTTGTTTTGTGTAAAAACAGCTAAAAACTAGGCACAAGTTATCCACCTATAAATATTTTTTTGCTTCTGGTGAACAGTAGGTGTTTTCATTAGCCGTCATAAGGATGTAGGAATACAGCCAGATATATGTTTAAATAGTGTGGCTCTGCAGTACTTTTAAATGGAAATAGGGAGTTAAATTTTTACTTTTCGTCTGGAGGGGCAAGGAACGTTGCTCATCCTCAGCTAATTTTACTGATCTTTGTTTTGCAAAAAATGAAAATTCATTAATTTTAGCCAGACTGAAATAACGTACTTTGTTTGCAGTGCTGATGTTTCACGCAGTGCCTAATAATGAACATATGACTGCATATTAAACACTCAACAAGGCAGCTGGTCACTTCATGCTAAAAAATAATTAGGACCCGGAAGTTTCTTCATGAACTACATAACATGGAGCTCTTCTGGGATTTAATTTCTCCTAACATACGTGAAAAAAAAATTCCTCCAAGAACATTAAATCTCATACAGACATATGGAGATACAGAGATAAGATATACAAACATGTACTCTCACACACATATACATATGTATAGGTATAGATATATACAAAACTATGTTAAGAAGGTCCAGAGCAAGATTACATAGAAGGTTAGGGTTACTGAATAGTCACAGGCATACATCAAAAGATATTTAAAAAAAAAAAGTTATATACTTACCATGAAGCATATTAAAAGTCTTTAAGGCTATGAACATACATCCTCCTTATACTGCAGATATTAGGAAGATGTATGTGCAACACTTTCCTTAACACCTATCAGAAGAATATCAAAGACTCTACATAATTAAAGAGTCTCTGCAAAAACAAAGGCAATAGAGTGAACAAACTGTCAAATTATTTGGTAGCAAGGAAAAATACCTCGTCTCAACACTCATAACATACATCTTAAGGTAAAAAGGAAGGCTATAAAGGTAGAAGTAAATTGATTTTAGTAGATTTGAAAAAAAGAAAAGCCATTATCTTTTCTGTGGAATTCTACTCAGAGAAGTGTATAATAGAATTCAAGGGCAATATTAAAAATGCATTTTTAATGCATCTAAATATATTAACTGCATTTTTTCTTCTTCTATAATGTAACTCATTGACTTGCAACAGGGATTCCCACTTCTTCAGCCATAATGGAAAAATCTTGACCTTACAGAAAGACAAAATTTGCTCAGTTGCTATTCTTTTGACCAAGATATATTTTTTGTCCCAGAGAATTTCAGTTTGTGTTCTTAATCCTCCAAAAGAGATAAACAAAATAAAATCAGCAAAACTCGCTCTGAAGTGAAATCTAAAGGTAGCTTTCTTTTTCTTTTTTTTTAAATAACCATACCTGTACCTTTTCTCCTTCTATGTCCTGACTATAGGTGTATCTTTCTGGTCTGGAACAGCACACTTGCGAATCCGGTTGAAAGACACTGAGTAACATCTGAAACAGTGCCAAGAGTTAAATCAAATAAATGAAAAGCTTAACGAAACCCCTCTGTTTCTGTCCCTGGATAGTGTTTTGGATTAACCTTAGCTAAGGGACAAAATCCCACACAGCCACTCTCTCACTCCCCCTCCCCAACAGAACAGGGGAAGAAAATAAGATGGAGAAGCTCATGGGACAACGTAAAGACAGGGAGATCGTTTACCAATACTGTCACGGACAAAAAAGACTCAACTTGAGGAAAATTAATTTAATTTATTGCCAATTAAAATAGAATTGGATGGTGATAAACGAAGATGAAAACTAAAACACCTTCCTCACACCCCAACCCTTCTTCCCAGGCTCAACTTCACACATTCATTCCCAACTCCTGCACCTCCTGCCCACCCCAAGCAGTGCAAGGGAGCTGAGGTCAGTCCGTAACAGCTCCTCTCCATTGCTCCTTCCTCCTCACACTTTTCTCCTGCTCCAGCACGGGTCCTTTCCATGCCCTGCAGTTCTTCAGCATGAAACTGAGTTCCTTCAGGAAATACCCATCTGCTCTAATGTGGGGTCCTCCACAGGCTGCAGGGGAATCTCTGCTCCAGGGCCAGGAGCTGCTCCTCCCCCTCCTTCTTCACTGACTTTGGTGTCTGCAGGGCAGTTTCTTACTCTTTTTTTCCCCTCCTCCTCCTCTGTCTGTCTGTCATTTTTTGCCTTTTCTTAAATACAAGCTCCCTGAGGTGCCACCAGCTGGGCTGAGGGGCTGAGCTGTGCCCTGTGGTGGGCTGAGCCGGTTGGAACCGGCTGCGTCCGGCGCGGGGCAGCCCTGCCCGCTCCTCACAGAGGCCGCCCTGCAGCCCCCCACTCTTACAACCGTGTAACAGCCATTACAGAGATGCGCCTTGGTTTGGAAACGCGCAATTGTTCAGGGGTTAGTTTATTGTGTTTTCTTTTTTTTTCCCCCAATTTAAAAGTTGTGTTTTCTATTTTTCAGTTTGACAACCACCACTACGTGTTTATGAGTGGATATTAACAATGGAACGACCTTGAAAGTGATGGCAGACAAGCGCATCCCTGTAATGCCTAATGAAATCAGCGATACTCTTAGAACTCCTGCTATTCCTGACTACAGTCTCAGCTAAATGTTAAGTTGGAAGCCAGCACAATTAGCTTATACAATCACCATAATGTTCTCTTAACATTTACTTAGTTTATAGGAACTTAAAACCTGTCATATTCTCTTGGACACGCTGGAAAATGCTTAATAAAATATCCAATTGTCCATCTAGCCATCAAGCCTTTTTTTGGTTGTACTGGTATTTTTTTGTTTAATTTCTGATTTTTAAACACTTGGGGGAGTGTCCCTCCATTGAGGAGTCTTGAAACCTTCGCAAATCTCACAAGGTATGATTGTTGGATAACAGATGAACTTCTCTCCTTTTCTTTAGCTGACTTACTGGAAATAACTAACAGCCCATCAGGAGGCTGCGATCTACAAATCAAAAATCATGGAAATACGCCGTCAGAGGTAGCGTTGCATTTTGTTTTGCATTCCTCCAGATCACATATATCTGAGGTTTTGGATTGTCAGCGTTGCTCATAATGTGAGAAGGGTTGGAAACATGAAAATGGCCATGGGAAGGGAACTGGGATCAAAGTGCTGACAGGAATGTTCCCAAGGAGTTCAAAAAATGACACGATTTCTTAGCAGCTCAGTCAGAAAATATTACTGTACTATTTGTGAAAAAATATTCTAGGAATTTATTTGTACCAGTTATCTAACACTTCGGTGTCAGAACAGGTTCCACTTAACTCTGGTTGCGGCACCGATGTCTAATAAACTGGTGTACAGTAATTTATTTTTTTCCCCCCACTGGCACAATTGCCTAATATTCATTTCAAATTTGAAATGTATTCATCCCAGCTGCCATGAAGCTATTTATGCCTTAAAGAACAGCGAGATGTTCCAAATTGCTTGGAACCCGTTCAGGTGGTTGGCAAACAGATCTCACTGCAGGTAGCAAAACCCATTCTGCTGGATTCAAAGTCCAGGCCTCTACATTTTGTTGGTTTTGTATTTCATAATAAAAATTACTATCTGCTGAGATGCTGAGCAGGAGAAGTAAATGATCTTTCCCATGGCTGTGCATGCTTCTCTCTGTGGATTGCTCACCATACTTAGAACATCCGAGGACCCTTGGATCCCACTCAAGGCCTTAGCTCTGAAGTTGATTTATGCATAGGCATTTCTAAGGCACTCAACACTGTAGTGTCATAGTCCTTTGAGAACATAGTAGAACAAGCCTTACAAGACGCTTGAAAATTAGAGGAGGGTCATTACACCATTTTACAAGTAGAAATACCATGTCCAAGTACTCAAAGAGTACTCAAAAGTACATGGACTGTTTTGCTTAGTCACCTAAGAAATACAATCTATGACTCTTCTGAAGGGGAAAGGTAATTAACTGGCAGGAAACTGAGGACAGGGTGGAAATTAGCTTTCAATTTATTAGAAGAGTCTGTTTCTCTTGCAGCATGGACAGCACATTATCAGTGTACACACTCATATATACACACACCAGGCACTGAAGCACCTTGAGCTACAAACCCCATGCAGTTCACCTTTACAGGATGAGCACTTCTGTACCACAAGAGCTCCCCGTTGGAGTCTGCAGAGCAGCACTGTGGTTAGCCACGGTGCAAAAATGACCACGGGTGCACTGAGAAAGACATGTGACAAGGCTGGGGAGGAAACCACATTAATGTCCAGGTCTTAACCAGGACCCTTTCAGTACAACATAGAGCAGTGGGTGCCAAGGATGGTCTCACAGGACATGACATTTTTTCTGAAGTTCAGCAATGCTCAGGCTTAGGAACTGCTTGCACTGTGAACCTCCACTGTTCAGAGGGTCATTAGGAGTCTGGAACTAATTTTATTTTACCTTTGTTAAATATTTTTTAAATTTTCATTATTCTATTCTTACATCAGCTGTATCAACAAAATTCCAGATACTTTAAAGTCCAGAGGTGGAGTAACTTCGACATGAATGTAACCTTATTGTCAAAATCTGAATATCTCCATAGGAGACTTTTTTTTTTTTTTTTTTTTTTTTGGTAGGGAAAAGAAATCTATACATAGAAGCCTGAATTAAATATCTAGATAGTTGAAAACCTCAAGTTGACAGAAACATCTATGCTTAATATAAGTGATTAGACACTTATGTACTGTTGGTTTTTTCTCTTAATTTAACTCTTGACTAGTTTAAGTAATGTTTTTCAGCCAGTTTCTTAAGATCATTTAGTGCTTAATTTTTCTAAATCTCTCCAGATCTCAAGAAAACTACAGTTTCATTGAGAAACTGAGTTTGAAAGAATAATGTATGACCCACATGTTATTAATTATGGAAATGGCATGATTTTTCCAAGGTCACTCAAAACATGGAAAAGTTTAAACAGTTCAGCAGCTTTATTCTTTTACAGTCTTACACAAGCCTGCAACTTGTGTAAGACTTGTACAGCAAAGTAGTGTACAGAAAGCAGTACCTTATTCTTTCTATGCAGGTAAAACATTTGACCAGATGACCAAAGGCTATTGCTTGATTACAGTCAACCAGACAGAAAAGAAGGAAACACTTTTGTATGTGTATTTGTTTTCAATACTCTTGTGCAGAAGCAGAACAAAAATCCAAACCTGAGATTCTTATGACAAATAGAAGAGACTTTCAAAAATTCCCCAGGTCAACAAACCTAAGCTATTTCATACTTGTTTGGGGATTTAACTGAAGACATTAAAGTGCTTCTGTACACTACTTTGCTGTCATTCCTTCTACAGCTGTCTCTCACCATATACTTACCTGTTTAGTTTTGTGGGTTTTTTAATGTTGTCTTTTTTTCTAGGTTAAACAGAGCAGAAGTGGAGTAGTCTGAGAGTTTCTTAGATTCTTAGATTCTTAAGTTTCTGAACAGTTCAGGAGGTGACTGAAAATGTAGTACACTCTGGTGCAAAGAAAATGAAAAGAATCACACATACTATGAAGCTTTTAAAGAAAAGCACCTAGACAACACAGAATATGTGTTTCTAATGGAAGTCAGCATATAGCAAACAGAAATAATCTCTGTCTCTATGAGCATATAGTCAATACAACACCTGTTATTTGTCTGTAACTGTAAAGCAAATACAATGCTGACATTTCCACTTTCAATTCTAATTCCTCTTTTTCAATACATGGTAGCAGAAACAGAGAACAAGCCTTCATACTTTGTCTATGGAGCCTTTACAGGGATAACAGCTGCTGCTGTGCTGACCTAGTGGCTTCTAAAATGACTCTTGAATCTTTTGTCTCTTTCTATCCCAGAAGAAATTAATCCAATGATACTATTTTTGTTAAAGGAGGTAATTTTTCGCTAAAAGTTTCTAGCTTAGGGATGTGCAAAGAATGCAAATGCATTGTTTAAATGTAATTACTTCTCTCTTTTTTAACCCAAAAACTGCCCTTAAAGCAGAATTTCAGCTCAGTGAAGAAGTTTTTGAAGGGAAAAGAAAGTATTGTGAAACCGGACAAAACAGTTAAAACCACACAATTTCTTATGGGAGTGGAAACATTAAGTAGTTAAATAACAAAGTCAACAAGATCCCCAAGATCAGGAGTCAGATAAGCCAGGAGGTGTGTGGTACCGAGACAGCAAGATATTGGGGAGTTTTATAGCATGCTAAGTTACTGAGGAGTAGAGGGAGCAAGGTAAGTTGGTAGTAAACTACACAGTAAGGTATGCTGTTCAGCTGACATGCTAATCTCATTTTTTGTCAAGAGTTTGGACAAACTTTCAGAATACTTGTTTGTTTTAGAAAAATGCCTTATTTTATAGTTCCAGTTCTACTTGAAGATATATTTAAATTGTAAAGCCCCAATATGTATACCCACACAGATGAGAACATAGTTTCCTAGAGCAAATACAAGTGAATACACTGAAAAATAGCTTGCTCTCATGAAAAATGAATTTTTTTCTAAAGCTCTGAAATAGGACTTTTTTTTCAGCCCCAAAAATTTATTTGTGTTTGATTCTCTCTCAAAAAAACCCCCATAAAAATTAAAAAAAAAAAGGCAAAACACACCTTGGGAATGACTCTAGAAGAGGAGGAATTTTAGGCCAAAGAATTTTTTTTGGATGTGTATAACAAACAAACACTTTAGCCTTTAAAAAAAAAAAAGATGTCTGAAGAAACGTGTTTGCCTGTGTCAATTTCAATACTTATTATTTTAATGCCCTTTTGTTAACCTAATTAAATATTGTAAATTCTTCTAGAACTGTTCACAAATAACTGGAGATGTCGACATAAATGTGGGAAAACAGGGTCAGGCTGTTAGGCCCTGAAGGACCCATAAAAGTGAACATTTAATTATGTAAATGAAATTAAAATGAAAGCAGAAACATGAACCCACACTATCTTTACAAAAATATGATATATTTTTCACTGATGATTGTGAGTTAGAATAAACAAACTCATGAGTTTGTTGACCTATTCACCCATATTTTCTGTAACTTCAAGAAATAACAGCTGGCAACCACAACATCCTTGTGTCTTAAGTGTTAGGACAAATAATTTAATATGGGCTATGTCAGTGTTTAGCTACAGTGAAATAAGAAAGTATTTTGCTATCTCAGCAGTGGAAAATGAAAACAGAAACATGAACCCACACTATCTTTACAATATATCTTGATATATTTTTCACTGATGATTGTGAGTTAGAATAAACAAACTCATGAGTTTGTTGACCTATTCACCCATATTTTCTGTAACTTCAAGAAATAACAGCTGGCAACCACAACATCCTTGTGTCTTAAGTGTTAGGACAAATAATTTAATATGGGCTATGTCAGTGTTTAGCTACAGTGAAATAAGAAAGTATTTTGCTATCTCAGTAGTGGACCTTTGGAATGGTACTAAGTAAATAAAATTAAAGTAGAAAAATATTTTCTTTTGTTCTTAAGGGAATTTTATTTTTTATTTCACAAGATGGCCATGAGAGGAAGATAAAAGTCATCATTTAATCCTTGAACACAACATGGCCTTGAAACCATGTTGTGATAGATATAAATACACAATGTTGACGTGAGCCTCTGTGTACCTTAACACTTTACTATGCATTCTAACACAAGACTTTCACAGGTAAAAAAGCCTGAGGCCCTTCACTTGACAAAAACATCACAACGAAGCCGCGTGGGTTTTTGTTGAGAGAACCTGGCTTAATAGCCACAGAAGATTAAATTGAAACCTGTGTATAACTAAGAGCAGCAAGAATCCCAGATGAGCTCATTTTCCACTAAGATGATGTTTACACAGTCTTCCTAAAGAGCAGGGACAGGCAGCAAAGCACACTGAAGTTCTCCAGTGTAAGCAAAAGGCACACGCTACTTGATGATATTGTCAGATCATAAAAGGCAAAGTACACAGATTGCTGTAAACTGGAATAGAGAGTGCAGCTAAGCTTCATTCCAGTACTCCACTCCACTTCTCTGTGGAGGTCCCAGTAGAAGACAAAGTCTCACTACGGTATGGCTGATGGTTTCATACTGAGAGTTGTAAAACTGGTGTAATTGCAACATGAACTGAAATATTGTAATGAGTTCAGAGCCAGTTTCAGTCTCATATATGAAATTTCAGATAACTTTGAAATTAGGTTTTGATAACATGACAGAAAAAAAAAAAACCAAGCCAAATTCTTTTGTGGCATCTATGGAGGCTTACAGGGTCCACAAGAGGAAGTAATACAAATTACTTACATTGTAAAAATCAGTTTCAAAGTACTTCTAAAAATTAAATTAAAAAAAAAAAATTTCAAAATGCTTTACAGAAAAAAATATACAATTCACCTCAGCTAGCTTTAGGGTTCTATAATACAGAATACAGACACTAAATCAGTAAATTCATAATTTTGTACTTCCTTTGTGGCCAAATGGCAAGAAATAGTCACTTTCTAGATGCAATTAATTTAACCTCTTTAGATATCTACTTCAGGATGCAAATAATTACCATAGATGATACTGATTAGAACTCCACTGATTACAACAGACACTTGGAATGATTAGCTTACAGACAGATACCATCAGAGATCAAGACATATAAGAAATCTTACGAGAAGGCAAAGGAAGGATTTTGAATCTAAATCAGAATGAATCAAATTAAAATTTGGTGCACAGAATGAAAAATATGACTCTTACCCAGCTGACTTTTACTGCACGTCCACGTGCTGCCTTCCCAGAAGGGTGCCTGGGCGGTAGGTGAGGTAGCTGTGGCTGCAGGCAGGCTGCGGTGGCGCGGGCTGGGAGGTCCGGCCCTGTGCCGGGCGCTGCCGCGATTCCTTCGAGTGAATGTGACAATCGATCTCTGCCCTTGAACAGCTCCTTGGACTACTGCACTGTTGGTTAAAAGAAAAGGGCTGCTGTCCTTGCTTTCTTTTTAGGACATGTTTTTAGATCCCAGCTAAACAACAAATTCCTACGCGTATCTGTACGTTTACCAGACCTCATAAATGAGAGGGTTTGGTAGTAGTACAGCATACCTAAAAATTAGACACATCTGAATTCTTTTTCAGATTTGTCCCAAAGTTCCAGCTCTAGTAATGTCATCCAGATATATATTCAACACACGGATGTAAAATCTTCAGTAGGGGAAATTTCCTCAGTAGATGAGACTGCAGAATCAAAATTAAATATGAAGGTCAGATTCTACGGTAAATCAAAATGCCTTCACTTTGAGCAGAGTTCGCCTTCAGTTTACAACCTGTGGGTATGACCGCTTCGTTTTACCACATGCTTTTGTCCTATTCATTTATGATCTGAAATTGATTAAATGTAATAATTATGAGTGAAAAACTGAAGTAATCCTTTGAATGTATATTTTATATTACATAGCATATGCAGAATTAATCTCGTAGCATTAATATAATTAAGTTTGTATTGGTACACTATTTGCTGGTAATTGGTACCTAATAAATACTGAAGTAAAAATCAAGTTTATTTTTACTTGCTAATATGTTTCACTTACTCTATAACTGGTTCTAATTTTAATTCTCACTGTGAGTTTCTTAATCCTTTAAACAAGTATTGTTATTTATTAATAATTTACTTTCCTATCACTAAGCTGTAAAAAAATCACATCAGTTATGATGCTAAATGATGAAAAGTTATTCCACCATTGATGTAAACTTACAGCACATTTCATGTTTGATACATTTTCTAGTATTAGGTGCATCATTTTTAGAGAACTGGTTGCTGGGTAATCATCATTTCTCTGATATTTTTCAAGCAAGCAGAGAAGTTTCTAAAGCAGTTTCAGAAGGAAGAAATGAGGTTTGTTGGCAGAGGCAATATCTTTTATTAGACCAGCGGATATAACAGGGAACAATCAGGCAAGCTTTCTAGCACACAGTCATGTAATCAATTCTTTTTGAAAAACCCACATAAGCACAGTAGAGTAGAAATTGAAATCTTATTTTCACAGCTCATGTGTGGATTAGCAGGAATGTAATTTTGAAACAGAACAACTTTGAAAAATATATCTTCAATCTGCAAATTTAAGTATCTATGAAAAATAAAAATTTTTTTTTAGCATAAGATATTACTTTCTGTCAGTGTGCTTCCAGTAACGTCATGGGAGGTACCCAGATTTTCAACTCCTAAAAATAATAGCTTTTATAGATACTTCATGTATCTTATATACCTTATAGAAAGCACAAGATATATAGCTGTCTTATGTGCATGCAGAAACAAATGTCAGTATCATGAGAAACAGAGATTTCAATAAAAGCAAATAACAACTTCTGTGTACACACAATAGCCATTGTGTGTACCATAATAATTTTATATATCGTCTTCATGCATATATGACAAATAAGTAATTAGGGCATTTATATTCCATACAAAGAGCCATGCAGAGGTCCCATGAAAGCACACCGACATGACAGATTCTATAGCCAGTAGCTTGATGCATATAGCAATTTAGCTGCTTCAAAAGCACTGCGTCTAAACTTAGCAGTTCTGCCTCACTAGGCAGTTATTTTTTTTTGGTGGTCCTAGAGCAGGCTCAACTGGAAACGGCTCAGAGGCCTCAGCATTTAGTGCAGCTCCGACATACCATAGTTATTCAAATGAATAAGTAAATGAGAAAAAAAAATGCGCAAATGTCCACAGAAGCGTGGACATTTGGCTCAATAATGCTTCACCCTTCAGCATTAAACTATTCAGACTGCATGGAAACACAAATGTTTCTAAATACGGAAAAAAACCAACTGTGTGCAAGTAATACAGGAGACTGCAACAATTTAAGGGTAAAACACAATGTTACGATGAACGTAAAAATTAAAGAAATTAAGAATTAAGGTCGGCCTAAATATGCCGATATTAGCTTCAACATATGAAAATCAGAGCTAAGCATACTAACTTTATACTAAATACTACTTTAACTGTATTTTATTGTGGTGTCCTGGAAGAGCCACGTGATTACAATATTAGCTTGAGTTTCCCAGATCAAACTAAATTTAAGGCAATATTTCTTTCTTCTAACTTTTCTGTCTGAACAGAAACACCACAGCAAGATTCTCCGTTCTCTCTGTAAATGTTAGCTATAACAATTTGCATGAAAACACTTCCCAAAAGCAGGACTAAGTCTCAGATAACTTTATCTCCAATATCATACTCTAATCCAATAAACAGCTGCACATCCAATGAGCAAGGTTCACCTTCTTATGAAGGGTCTACTGAGAAGGTGAGTCATTCAGGTTGCAATATAAGCAGTGGATTCATTTATACTCTTTTCCATAAAAAAAAATGATGGCGTATCATATAAAACTACCAGATAGCAGTTTCAAAAGGTACTAAAGAAAGCACGTCTTCAAATAACTTGCAATTAACCGTGTAAGTCCTTGCCATAGGATTTTGTGATCATTTCAAGTTTACAGAGGTTGAAGAAAGTTACTACAAAGAAGCCAAGGGCTGCTAAACACAGGGAGCTATCTATGGCTGAGCGTGTCCCTGAACTGCACTTTTCTGGAGGATGGGAGGATACCTGGGGAAATGGGCACCACCAGTTTGTTGTGTTCATTCTTTCCTAAGCATTTGCTGTAGGCTGCTGTTAGACACAGGGCACTAACTAACTGAACTGTCATACGGACAGTCTTGTGTTCTTACATTTTGACCTTGTAAACTTGGAGTGCTTTGATTTAGTGCTTTTTTATGAATTTAGTTCCGTGGAGGTCAACAATACACATATATATGTGTGTGTGTGTACACACATATATACAGCCTGAAGATAAGAAAAGTTCAAATATAATCCATATACATGGGAGATACCACTGGAATGCTAATTAAAAATTCTAAGTTCACTGTACCTCACACTTAACATTCAAAATACAAGCTAAATAATGGGCAAATTAAAGAAATTTGTCTGTAATCAACACCCTTTGCAGTGTGTGGTAAATTGAGAAAAGTAAGACTTTCATGAACTATAACAGCTGAAAGAACAGCGAGACAAACAGACTTTGGGGGTAAAATCCACTACCTTCAATCCTGCATCGGAAAGAGTATGTCCCTTCATGTTTTAGTAATACTTGGGTCATTTCACTTGATCTTTTTGTAACAAAGTTCTCTATAATAACATGCAACGAACCTCTTCTGAGAATTCCGATCGCAAACATCAGGGAAAATAAACTGATTTATGCTCATTTAGGAAAATTTAGCAGTATATTGATGCAGCTAGACAGCAGTTCAGAGCTACTAATAATGAAAAGCCAAAATTAAAGCAGTAGATAGAAAATTAAAGGTATGGGAAGTTAAATTTGCAAACGTAACATAAATGGAGGGAAGTTAGCAGATAATTAGAGTTTCTAATTTCTCTTTAAATGTCTCTCAGGTTGCACACCAAGCAATTAGATTTCATTGGGTTTCAATTTACTGTTGGGAACAGTTGAAAGTGTAAGACTTTGGGAAGAGTAAAGGGAATTATGTTTTTTTAATGAATATGCTGAAAGTTACTGTAATGTGAACACAGATTTCAAGCCAGAAAGAAAATTACTTTAGCCCTTCTTTAAAGAAATATTATTCATAGGTCATAGTTCCTTTGAAGCACAACTCTGCAAAACAATATAGCAATATATTAAAATGCTGGACAGAATTTCTAAAAAAAAAACCCAACAACAAAACACACACCCACACCCCCAGTAATAAGCAGAAAAATACCAAACCAACAGCATATTTCTACCAGTAAATAGCGCTGAAGAACCAGAAAATGCACCAGTATTTTTCTCCCACTTGTTCATAGTAGTCTTCCATAAACACAGGTATGAGCCTTCACAGACGCCTAAATTCTAGTCAGTAGTTTTAACTACCAAATTACAAATCACACAAAATCTGCTTGCCTTTAAGCAGTAAAAGTAAGTTCTTATGGAAAAGCATGCATCAATTGCATAGTGACGAGGAAGAAATGAAGTAAACATTCAAGAGAGAACACTTCACTTTGGCTTTTTCTAGCCTTAAGACTCACCACAGAATCTAGCATCTATGAAATTTGCCTTGCTTTTAAGAAAAGAATAAAAATATCCAGAAAGATCTTAGGAGTTTCCTCCACTCCAAACTTTTGCAAGTATTTATTGTGACTTATATCAGCGTTCTTAAGTGGGGAATAACACCATTTACACATAGATGCCAGGCCTGGGAACAGGCATGCTGGAGAGACAAAGCGAACTAGTGCTGACTCTGAACAATCCACTGCTTTGGAATTCCAACGCTCACATTGTTACAATGATTATTAGAGCTCAACAGCTAAGATATTTCTTTCTAGGAAAAAATAACATGTCATTAACAACTTCTACCATATTTTTTTTCTGAAAAGAAGAAACAAATTCTAAACCTTTTTCTCTAAAAATTCAATTTCAGAGCGTAGTTGAGACATTGTGGCTTCCCTACAAATCATCAGATAAGGTATTAGAGACCGGACCTGCAAAATAGAAAGGTTGTAGCCGAGTGAACATGGTTTTGCCATCACTAGTAAAAAAACACCCATTTGTACCCACCTGATTGTGCCAAGTATCTGAAGTCGCCTGAGCTTGCCTTAGGCAGACTGATTTTAGCTGATTTTATCAGGGATAGCAAAGGGACTGCTGCTAACTTGTTCTAGGTCGGTCCCATAAATACCAAGTACAAGCAGCAGAGGTCTAACAAACCAGCACAGCCCCAGCGGAACTAAAAGCACCCCCTTCCCTTGGCTGGCTCTGGGGGAGCCGGTTGTTAACAGGTAACTGGCGACGAGGGCCAACCTTCAGCTGGGAATCGATGAAGAAAGTAATCAGAGCGTGCTGGAAAACAGCAATCTACCCTCAAGCAGACTCAAATCTGACGAGGAAGAAGCATTTAGTGTGAGCTGGACTTCTCCTGGGGTAGGACTCGGATTGCTGATGATGGCCTGTCACCTTCTGCCCCCCATGCGCTTCTCCTTCAGGACAACTGAAAGCTGAAGGACCCAGGGGTGTCCTGGGTGGTGAGCATAATGCCAGGGCAAGGGACAGATCTCAGGACATGAGTGTACGTGCTGGTCTTAATTGTGTTCTTAAATGTTTCAACTGGACTAATAATAGTAATACGTAGCTGTGTCTTTTTATTAGATGATTTCAGCATTAATTTAGCTGAGAAGAAATTCTTGATATTAAACTGTGTTTCTTTTTGCCTATAACAAGATTTTGAATGTAACAAATTCATCAATCTTATTTTGCCACTGTAATCTTACTTGTTCCTCAGCTTTTTGTTCAGTGAAACAAGAATAATTGTAATTAGAAGAGGGAACAAATAGGATGAACACAAACCTTTTTAGCTATAGAAATAGAAGTGTTTTTTTTTACTAAAGTTGCAAACAAAAAAGGTGGAATTAGTTCCTATATGAACTGAAAAAATAATTTTACTTTCCTTCAAGTCTTTCTCTTTTCCAGACACAAGCTCTTCATTTCTTTGCATCTTCTTTTGCATTTCATCTTCTTTGCATTCTCTAAGTTTTCTGTCATTTAGTTATTGGTTTTGACTATGGATTATGGCTGCATGAAACATGCTACTGAGGAGTTCAAGTGACAACACATTTTTTTCCATTGTGGAGTCAAAATGGCTACTACTTCTGAGTTCCAGCTGGTCTCTTTGATCCAAGTTCAAAATAAGCACACAGTCTCAAAGTAAAAAAAGTCATAATAAAATTTTAAAAGCCCAACATTTGAAAATACTGTTCAGCTTCTGTCCTAACTTTATCCAAGAATCTCAAGTAATATAAAAATATAAATTAAAAGTCTGATAATAAGGTGTATATCAGAAGTAGTAATTATTTTTATAACTAAAAGTAGATGATTTTAATTTTTTTGGTTTTTTTTTTCAGTAGAAGGTATCCCTACTTTCTATGGGCTCTATCTTGAAAAGATACACCCATTTAAGTATTTTTGTCTTACTTACTCTTGGATAATAGGAAAATATGACAAATAATGTGTCTTTACAAAACAGAAGAAGGTAGTCAGAGGAAGAAGAAATAAGGTTTCAAAACACTGTACCGATAAAGGTAAAATTAATTCAGCTTATCAAAATGTATAGGAATAACACATCCATTTAGTTATTTAATAATTTTCTCATCTGAAATGTAACATGGGTAATTAGTTGAGAAAGCAGGGTCTTGTATTACCTATGTCATTGCATCATGGCATAACAATTCAGTATTGCAACTTTGACAAATGCTACAAGACAGACTTCCATAACACCATTTTTAAAAAAATGTAATCCTAGAGGACATATGTAAGAGAAAAAGAGAGGGAGGAGGTTTTTTATTTATTTCATCTCTTACATAATACATTTTGCTGTATACTTTTCTATAAAGGAACGATTTGGCACATGTAGATACATGAGCTCAGTGGGAAATTCTAGATTTTGAATTTAATTAAAAAAAAAAAAAAGACTGTATATTTTTAGGAGTCCTAAGCAGTCAGCAGCTTCTCTTACAACACTCAAGTTATACACTTTTCTAAATATATATAAATTGTGCATTCACAAACTGTAAGCAAATATGTCATTCTCTTATAGTTCATTCAGTGAGCAGAGCTCAGTAAAAAAATTGTATTCTGGCTGATACTTCAGATCATTCCATGCCCGAATTCTTATAAATTAGACAAAGGAACACGTACATACTCTATGGAGGTCAGTATGATAGGCACTGTCAATGGATGCCCACCAGGTTACACTCTAGGAAAAATAAAGTTAAAACTGCCATTGCCTTCTAAAATCAAGCCTGAATAGACAGAGAAACCTCATGGCTACTGCCTATATATTTGTGTTCCAATATTTATCTTGTTGCCAAGATGGGCACCCTTACTGAAAAACTATGGGCTGATTACCAAGAGAGAAGAAATAAGTTTATTCCCTTAAAGTTATTCTACTGTGCAGAAATTAATTCAAGCTTCAGCGAGTGAAAGAGGGAGTATAAACAAAACTGGTCACAGAATTTCTCTAATAGGGTGGGAGAAAAACCTGTCTTCAGGTCTCTAAAGCAATGAAGATTTTGCATTTCACCCACTGATTAAGAGCGTTTACAGCAGAAATAATAGCGTGATAAGGATTTTACCTAGATTTCCATTATATTAAAAATGTAAACATAACATAAAAAATAGAATTGCGCTGGAGTTTTTACACAGAAATTGGAAAGGAGCTAAAGCTACTCCTTAGGTCTATCATTTACTGCCTCTTTCAGCTGCAAATGCACATAATGGTTCATGGCCAACATTTCAGTTCTAACCCAGTTCTGGAAAGTTAGCAGTTGCTAATAGGTGTTTTATTAGAATTTAGTTACATAGAAGGCCAGAGGAATGAGATAATTTAAGTATGTGATCCAGATTTGGCTGTTGAACTTCTGCTATTTACAGCTCTGTAGCTTTTGGCAGAAATCTTTCTCTTTTTTTGTGATACATCTTTTTGTTTACTGCATTTGCTGCATGTTATTTTCTAGGTGCAGTTTCTCACAGAGCAGCAGTAAGCATTTCCTAGAAAAGGTTTTCTTGCATCATGCCAATGAAAAGAAATTGAGACCACGTCCATTGTATGCTGGAGGATGAAATCCCAGTGTCTGGGTATGCCCAACCCAAGCACTGAGAGAAGGTTCCTGGCTAGAGTATGTCTTGAATCTTTTTCAACTGTCTCATGACAGACCTGGAAAAGAACCAAAACCCTCTGTTTCTTTCAAATATAACCACAGTACTGAGGAAGAGTTGTTGATTGTCTAGTTGTCACACGGAGTTAGGATGTACATAAAATCATAGAATCATTTAGGTTGGAAAAGACCTTTAAGATCATTGAGTCCAACCATAAACCTAACACTGCCAAGTCCACCACTAAACCATGTCCCTAAGTGCCACTTCTACACGTAATAGACCAAAACACATAGACCCAGATCTGGGAATTTACCACAATGCTCCTGACTCCTGCATTTAGAATAGGTGCCAAATAAACTCCAAGTGAACTCTGCTGATGATTTCATTCCAGTTAGTAATACTATAATCTTATTGTTATAGCTGACTTTCGAATGTATCCCATTTCTTCTAATGCAGTGAATAGTGCCAAGCTCAATTCAAAAGATTATATGAGCCTCAAAATAAGGATGTGCAATGTATCTCCAATGAGGTCAAATTATTTGAATATCCCTGAAAAGGAGCAAGCATTTCAGCTGCATTTCTTACATTCTCAGCAGTAGTTTTCTCCTTTATTGCCAGTTTATGTCAAAGACATATGGTTTAGAAGAAGTGGCTCCCTTAGGAATATGTTTGCTTTCAATAAGAATTAGCACTCCATTTCTTCTCCAAACTCTTTCAAGGCTTTGATGTCTTAGCTGAGACACAGCATTCTTTCATCTTGACATTCAGTAAAGGAAAGCATGTTTTTATTTATTTATTTAAATATATTTAGAAATAGCTTAGGTTAATTTAATTAGTTGTCATTTCAGTCTTGACATTCATACTTCAGAGGTCATATTCTCCCTACTGTAGTGGTATGTATATTTTTTAAATTAAAATTAAATTAAATTTAAAAACCTCCTCTCTTTTGAGGTTATCAATTGCAGATATATTCTCCATTTTAAAATGCATAAAAAGTGCAAACGAAAACTTAGTCCCCCCAATACGTTCAGTTGGCAGTACTGGCTGCAAAGGTTTATTTTTCACCATTTGCGTTTCAGGCATGCAGCCCCCATACAATTGAAAAGGAGAGGTTTATAATCTGACTTGGCTAATGGAGATAGATCTATCTTGGGACATAAAACCACTCTGCCTAATTTTCAACTCTCTCAACATCATCGGCTTCTCTTCCTGATGTGGTCTCTGTGCAACACGGTAGGAAGTAAAGCTCTGTGGAATCTTTGATTCCACTGTCTTGTCCTACTCTAGATCACTGGAGGATCCCCAGATTAATGATAACTGCTGCAAATGTCTAGAATATATACAGTACTTCGTGTACAGCACCTACTTCTCTAACATATTTTTTCTTTCTACACAGTGGGTTATCTACCTGACTGTGAAACAAAATGCTTTCCTGAGCTGATATTTCCAGGCTCAACTTTAATATAGCCTACAATTGCATAGTAATGTTGTCTTAATATTATATTTAACCAGAACATAATCATTTGTTTGCAACAGGTAAATCCAGTGTATTGAAACACTGTATCTCAATGATTCACAGTTTTAAGCAACTATAATCAAAAATGTTCATCATTAGGTTTCAAAATTCATTTTAGTAGTATACATAAGTAGCCTGGTTTTGAGAAGAGAAAACATGATGCTCAGTATTTTCGTCAAATCTGTTGTCAGATTTAGCACTAAAAATATTGTCTGCTGTTGTTTATTATGCACAGAAAAGAAAGGAAATCCTCTTCTAAAACTTCAACTGCTTACAATTTAAAGATCTAAAGTGCTTAAAATTTAAAGGTCTTATATTTCAAGTATTTTATGCATATTCCCAGGGATTATTTGTAAAAGAAACTAATATGTTGAGCTAAAATTTTTCATGTCAACTTTGAAAAGTAATTTAAAAAACACATTTGAAGTCTTATCTTGTAGCTAATTCACATCATTTTCTCCCAATATAGATTCCTTCCTCCTTTTAACATAAATTCAATATTCTTATGAGCAAAGCCCTATTAAGGACTCCTTTCACAGCAGTTTTATTTTCAGTAACCCAAGAAATATTCACCAGTATTGTCACTGCAAACCACCAAATCCAGCTGCAAATGAATGAATCAATATCATTCAGAGACAACACCAGTGTCCTACCTTAAATAGAGGTTTATCAATTTATTCCATATTTTATCATCTCCTGTTTCTGAGTATAGCATTCCATCTATGTTTAATCAAAAATTAAATTACCATTTTAATAGATTGAGATATTATATCTGAGAATATGCAAAGATAAAAGCAATGAACAGCTCTTTTAGATCCATTTTAGATCTATGCAACTCATTTTGGATCATTAAAAAGTGAAGGAATCAATTACAATCAACAGAATCAGTATCTGACAGTTTATGAAAATGCAATGAAACATCCAGGGTAGATAGGAAGCTGCATTAATAATTGACCATACACCATAAAGAATTAGCTGGAGCCTTGCAGATCTACTTTTGTAAATCAGATACTTTGTAAAAATATGATTACTATTTCCAATTTTCATTGTAGTTCATTTATTACAAAAGAAACAATCTCAGATTAAGGTCAAAATACTGTTACTTCACTGAAACATAATAATTTTCTTTTTATACCCATCACTGGTAACTATAGACAATAGACCTTACCATAAAAATGCCCTAAAACGTTAATGCAATCTAGAGATGGATTTGTGCTGAAAATCAGAATATCATCTCCCAAGACTTTTACCTGCTTCCATCATAACTACAAATCTGTTGCATTTCTGAATGAAGAAAGAGAATGGATAATATACCAAACATGAACAGGCCTGGAGAAATAGGAGAAAAGAGAAAAAACAACATTTGTGACACAACCACTTGCATGCATCTAAGAAAACATTTTACATTTTCTGGTCTGTCTGTACCTCTTCTCACTGTTAACAACATCAGTTTTGCTACCAGAAACATCTGTTATTTTTTTAATCTTAATTTCATATTTATATTAAGTGGTAGAAACTGTTCATGGGAATAAAGAAAGGGTCAGCCCTTAGCAGACCTTGTCCGCGATCTCAGTGAAGACCTGGCAGTTTCCCAGAGGCGGCACTGATACGTGAACTAGGATGAAGTCATCGCATTCTTGTGCCCTTCTCCCATGAAACACCTCTGTCTTGCCAGAAAATACAAAATACCTTCCTCACTTCTTTCTTCATTTCTTCACTTGCATAAATGATTCCTGACAGCGATGATGAATGTTTGTATCATGAAGAGAATCTGATCACAAGTATTCCTTATTATGGATTTTCAATCCTTAAGCCACATTTTATCAACAATTTCCATGCTTCTGTCTGTGATACGACTCACTTTCAGGACATACAGAGAGCCCTAGGTCCTCTACCTTATGTATTCCTGATCTGTCAGCACTAGATAACAAATGCATTCATGTCAGCGGCACTGATAGCCGTTGGCATCTTTCCAAATAATTTTACGTTCTCAAATTCTCATCACACTGACTGATCTTTGGACATTCAGCTTTTGCATGAGTTGTTATTTTCAGTACCACATCAAGAAGACTGACAGCCTTACTGCTTGTCATCATGCAGTACAGTAGCTGGCTGCCCCTGGATAAGGTGACCCGAGGCTTCCCGGTTTGACTAAGCTAGTGTCTGGTCCTGTTTGCTTTTTCAGGATTTTCCTACTACCATGATAGGGTTTACTGGGATACAGAAATGTCCTTGGTTTTATTCTCCCTCAGCAAGTGTGTATCATGTTTTTTATTGGCTTAAATCTTGTCGTATCTGTACAAGCTTGTCTCCATACATTTGTAGCTCTGTTCTCTGTAGCTAATCTCAGCTGCAGGTTTTTCCTGTAAATTCAAATTAGTTTATGTTATTATTTCCAGTTTACAACAGTACAGTGAAATTAGAATCAGACTTCATGATTGCATTGAACTCCAGAATTTAAAAATAAAACCACATCAAAAGGGATCTGGATAAGAAAAGGAAAATATTAAACAAAACTGTTTTATGCATACTATTTGCATGATCACCTCTTCTGAAGCTGAACATACTTATGGACATACATTTCTGGAGCACATATATTGCTGGAGCAGCAAACAGAAAGTTCAAGCTGACAGATTAATTGTGAAGTCCACAGCTTGCATATCACCTGCTCTGTCCTCCCTGCTCCCTTAATCTATCCAAACCACAGGGCTGGAGGATGAAATTCTACCTTTAGCCTGGAAATACATCCTTGATTTCTCTTTGAGACTAAGACCGAGTAGTGCATAGCTGCTATGGACCTCCTCAGAGCAAAGAAGGAAGGTAAAAAACCCCATCACTACTGTTCTTTCTTCTGTGTTCTTTTTATTTGATTTCATAGGAACTACTTTGAAATAGCTTTTTTCTTTATTTTCCATTTCTATTTTTTCATTTGTAAATTTAAGCAAGTACTTTACATCTCTCTTCTTTCAAAATGACAAGACTTTGACAGTAATTGTTAAGACTATATGATTCATCATATTTAACTATGTTCCTG
>NW_010522487.1:192348-219106 GCF_000687285.1 Phaethon lepturus
GTATCCAAAATAAGATTTTGCATAAGCTATTTTCAACTTTGAGTGGTCAGTGAAGAGACAGTGCAATCAAGATTTTCTAGAATATGCAGCTACACAGCCAGATTTTCTGATATTATATTTCATTGCACAGAGTGCAGCTCAAGGATGCTGCCTAAATAAAATACGCTTCTGCAGCGTTCCTTAGGCAGCGCTGTCTCAAAGTAGCCCGAAGACCTTAACATGTATGTTAATCTGTATCAATCAGAATTAAAAATAGAAAAGTATTCAAGTTTACCATTTTTATCACCTTTCTCCAACCACTTTGGCAAGAATAGCGCACAGCATATTAATTCATGCATTGTTTCTGTGCCATTCCCACACAGGAACCATCTTTGTGGCAATGTTTACACAGCTTTTCTAGCAAAGTCCATTTGTGCTTTAATGCCATAGAAAATTATTTTACTTCCACTTAATCCTGGGTGTGTCATACAAAATCAAAATGTTTATAAAATACCAGCCTGCTAAAACTAGGATAGGAATCCACATTGCCAAAATAATTGTTAAAAAAAAAAAAAAAAAGTATTTTCCATTACCTGTTTTGGTACAAGTGATTGTAGAACATTAATCCCATGAAAGACAAATCTGTTACAGCTGGCTACTGGCCTTGCAAGTTGGAATGGCTGTTTGTGACCTTGCTGCCAGTTGGCTACTTCTATTACATTAAAATGCAACTGTCTTTAAGAAGCAGTATCTCTCAGTATTCTAGAGAAAAAATATATCATAATGCATTTTTCTGAAGTACCCAGTGACAACTTGGAAAACGCTTGTTTTAATAAAACATATCTTGGGTTTAGAATCTGACTGCCTACTTGTGGGTGTACATGGAAAATTGGAAGAAACGGAAATTTAAGAGTGCTAATAGAGTTGGCCTGAGCATCGTGCATGTAAACTTGACGTATGTGTTTGTGTACTTCTGTATAGAGACACAGATATATGTGGGAGGGGGTTACTTAGGTAGATGCTTAGTTGTTTATTTACCCACTTTCCCATTGTCATGTAATAATGGGGCACAGCATCTTGCATAAGAAGAGGTGACTTAAAATTGCTTTGCTTTTACATTAGCTGCCAACACTTCTGACGGTTACCAAGCGTGGCTTGACGGTTATCAGTGGGCTGCTCTATGGGCTGTTCTGTCCGTGCTCTGTACATCCTAATGTTTACTGGGTATAAAATATATACTGGGAATTCGTCTTACTATTAAGATACATTTATCATAGCTGATAGTTCTTTGTGTTGTAAGGTCTAGGACTGTGAAATGAATCTCTTCCAGCTCTATTGTTGCATTAATAAGAGTGATTACTCATTCCTCATATATTTCCCATAGTACTATTCAGAGCTGGAATTTCGTTGGGGGTAGGATGGGCTGATTTAGTCCTTCTTTCAATAATACCTTTAGAGTCAAAAAACAGTTAGTGAAAATATAAGTTATATTGTGTTGTTTCTTCAGGGAACAGTAAAATCAAGGAGAAAAGTTTAAAGGTCACAGAAAGGACCTATAGAACTGTGGCCTTAAAATAGATATGCAGAGTTTGGAGATTGACTAGGCAGACCGTACCCATTCGTTTTGTGCAATTTCTGGAGAAAAGGAAACAGAAGCTATAGGTGTAATTGCCTACTTTTGACATAAGTATTTAACTTTGACAAGTTATTCTTTCTCTCAGATAATAATAAATCACGATGTAGTACTCCAATAATGAATGAACAGAATAACAAATACTATTAGTATAAAGTAATTAGTATTCACTCAGGTATAAAATGAATAATTACTTTTTTTATTCCTATGCTTTTTCATGACTCTAACATAACACAAACAGGTGACAGATGATAGGATACAGTAATGTGTATTGTAATTTCCCTTTTTGAAAGAGAGTAAACAATTCTGGAATATGGAATCTTTCAGAACACCTTCTATGTGTTTTTTTGGGGGGTATGTGGGGGTTTTCTGTTTGGTTGTTGTTTCTTAGAAATATTGTGGAAGCTCCACACACAGGGAAATATACATTATGACTAGTTTTTCCTCTAAAAAACATTCTGAGACTTTTTTCCCATTATTTTCCCTTTAAAAACAGGTTGGCTTAATTTTGCAGACCTCAAATGGGAAGGGAGTTATTACTCACAAAAATTAATACAAAATAAAATACACACATTAAATCTGCTTTTATTTCAGCAAAAAGCATGTTTGGGGAGAAAAGTCACAAAAATATGTACAGACTTTCAGCCAATGAAGTCCTTATCTTTTTTAGAAACCTCAAAACCAATTTAAAGTAACTCTTTTCTACCCCCTTGCATGTCTGTTTGTCAAAAGCCATCCAGTACAACTCAGACAGTAGGCATAAATTAGTAATGAAAGTGGAATAGACAATATCTCAGAACCAAACACAGATATATATTGCGGCTTATATAGGACTCTGTCTTATTTACAGTGATATAAAATCCTCACCTTTAAGGGCCAGGAGGACACAAACTGTGTAACCTTAAAATTATAGCCTGTGAAAGATTATTGTCGATCCTGAATGTCATATCAGGATTACTCTGCAATTTGGCACCCTAGAACTGTAATTTACTTTTTTCCCCCCTCCATTCCTTTCTTTCTTAAAATTATAGTTCCTTCAGAAGAGTTGGAATGAGGCAAGTCATCACAGAGAAGATGGATAATTGAGATTCATGCAGATGAAGCAGTCAAATATGTAAATTAAATGCAATGTAGCAAATGGATGTCATTGTGAATATGTACAGTCTGAAAGAGAAAGGCAAAAAAAGCATAGAATCTTTCTCCTTCTACGCTGCTTTTAGAATACAAGTCCCTTGTGGTAGAAGTACTGCACAGTTTTGGTCCTCGATAAATATTTATGGGAAGCATTCCTTAGTTCCTGCAGTTTTGTAAGGAACAGCATTTATTTTGTACCACTGACATCCCTTTTGCACTCTGTTATCTCTCACAGGCCTAATTCCAGTATTTTGTATAGATGATCAGGTTTAAGCAACGGCTCTAAAGATCAGACGAAAGCATCACACTTCAATGGACAGCAGCAAATACAAAGGTTACAAAGTAATTCTCCTAGTGTGCCCATTAAAAATTTTAAAGGCATGTAAACATTAAAAAATACTTTTATTAATAATTATGTTTATTATAACCTACTTGGGATAAAAGCTGAAGGAAGAAGAGCAGTGACTTTGTGAGAAAATGTTGAGATGGGCACCATTGTGGCAGTAAGGGTGAGTCAGAGTCCAAAGAAATTGAGCTTACCTGAAATTGCTGAGACTGTATCATCTCCTGCACGTGGCAAAGCAGATATGCTGTGAACATAGAGCAAGCCTGGAGCTGCCACTTGGGCTAATTTTCACCAGCTGTTTGCCTTTCCACGTGCATAGTGGCCATTTCTTCTGAATGGCTTTATAAGATGAAAAGAGAACTGCTGCTTCCCAAATCCTAAAATGAAAGAATTATTAGCACTCAGTGAAACTTGCAGGAGATCAGTTCAAAACAGATCAAAAGAAGTGCTTCTTTACCGAGTAGATAGTGGTCTGACTTGCATATCCTCCTTAAGTAACACCTCTTTACTGTCACTGTCAAAAACAGAAAATCAGACTAGACCACTGGCAGATCATTGGCCTGTCTCTGTAGGACACATCTCACGTAATTACAACCTCTATTTGCTGTTTTTGCAGATTTTGTGGTGGGGAGCAGTTGGTTGGGCATGGTAGAAAAAGTTATACATCAAAACCAGCAATGCCGATAGGCTAGGAGCCCTTAGGTATGTACACATCAAGTATCTGCACAGGTACATCCCTGCTTGCCCCAAGGCTTTATGAAAACAAGGGCTTTATCTATTTTTCTGTCATCTTTAGCATAGTCAGCCATCTTGCTGTCTTTACCTAGATTTTATGCCTGTTCTTCCAGCTGGTTCACTGACTGGGTTACATCCTGTTACATTGCCACTATAGTTACACCCACAACTTTCCCCTGACTAATGTCTTTACTTAAACAGCGTTAAGAGTTATGGCTTCAAGGAAATGATCAACAACTTATAGATAGTGGGAGCCTTCCTGCATCTGAGTAATTACGTACAGATCTTGTCTCATTTGGTGTAAATAACACTCTACTTAATGAGAAGTTTCACAATACTTTTACATTCTGTAACATTTTATCCAAAATACGGGATATATAATGAAAATTGTGGGTTTTTTTAACCAAGGAGTTCCATTTCTTTACCTTCGTAAGTAGCATTTTCCCATTTTTCTTCTCTCTTCTTTAACAGAAACATCTTCACTTTGAACTTTTGTTTTCTTAAAGTCGGGATTCAGATGAATACTTTCCATTACATTCTTTTTACATTTGCATACAAAAAAAGCAATCTTATTCTTGTGGCCACAGTTATCTATGTTATGTTGTAGCTCAGGTACACTCTACAGTATATCTAATGCTAGCTCCTCTCTCAGACAAATGTTTTCAAACAAATATCTCTTCTCTACCGTCAGCATTAAATCAGGTCCGCACCATAATCCTGCAGAGCTGACGCAGCAAAGAGGTTGGTTGGATTGTACCCTTCCCGTGCGCCAGCAATACCAGTTTTCTCTTAGATCCACCTAGGAGTTGGGCCAGTCCCAGAACAGGCACCAAGAATAGGTGTAGAACTCGGCTGCCTTTGGCAACAGCTTGTAGGGGGCAACGGGCCACATGATCTGCCTGTGCCTAGAGAGAGAGGATTGACCCTTTCAGCCTTGAAAAGCCTTTTTCCCAGCTTGCACAGCTCTTTTTGCTGTTGTTGCTGAAAAAAAACATAGCTACACAGGCTGCAGTTGTATGGAGTCTCTCAGCCATATTGCTCCTACATTTCTTCCACCCTCAGCCTCTTCAGCACCTGAAAAACTTGCTGTCTGAGATTTTTCCCATATCGCCCATGATTTCTTGATGAAGACCCTCAGCTTCAGTCTTTCCCTCTCCCTTGGAAGCAAACTGGAATTTACTCCCTGTGCAATGTGGGGATAAGGCAGTAGGAACCCAAGAAGGAAAAGGTTTGCTTTGTATGAAACAGAGAAGAAGAGAGAGAGGCAGGCTGAAAGAGGAGTAAAAAAGGATATGAACACAAAAATCATTTCCAAATGCAGTTACTGTGCTGGAAGAGAGAAGGGGCATTGCGTACAGTTTAGATGGAGTGTACATAAATCATCTTGCATTATGAAAGCTAGGAGTTAGGTACGCTTTAGATCTACTCTCTTGTCTTTTCCCTCTGATGAATTTTCCCTCTATCCCTCCCTATATTCAGCAGAGTCAGTGTGGCATGGGCTGGAAAAGGAGGTGCTATTTATCAAATTAATCTTGAATATGCTGAGTCTCCAGCCTGCTTGTGGGTATGTGAAAAAGTACACACAAATTTCTCATACGTATCTTTTCACATTTATTCCAATTTATTCTTAAAGGAACAATTTCCCTGACAGTTTGCCATTCACCAGCAATTCCCAAATAACAGTATCTGAAATGTCTTTTCCCCCCACACGTAATGAAAGTATAATGTAGGATCCTGAATGGCACAGTTTTGTATTATCCAGTAGTTTTAGATAAACACCAAATGGTTAATAACTGTTGCTACAGAATTTATGGGGAAATCAAATAGCATTTTAATCTTCTCTAATTAACCTTAGTGTAACCCAGAATTAGCTTCTGATTAACTGTAGCTTACTGAATGCTTTGGGGTAGAGTAAGTGGCAAAGGAATCACAACAGTAACGTACATTTTAGTCTTTGAGTTGAATGAACATTATGGCTTTAATTCTCATGTTATTTACTTCAGTTTTAAACTGACACGTGTACATTGTGACCACAGTTGTCTTAATCCACAGGAAATTTAGCTAGAAAGAATACCAGGCCTGCAATGCTGAGTTAAACAATCCAACACTTGCACTGTATAGACTTTTCACTTTCTTTCAGAGATAGGTGGGTTGTTTCCAATACCTGCCGATCTCTACTTTTAATCAGATCTCATTTCTGTACAATTATCATTTCAGGCTTCTGTTGATTGCTTTTGCTAGGCATAATGAGTAGAAAGAAACACTATCTCATTGTGCAGAATATTGGATTGGTTGGTGTAATAGACTCAGTTCTATTTTTTGCCTTGCTCTTTGAAAAGTTAATTTTCTCTTTCATCAAATAACTAGCAGACTACTAATAGCATATAAGGTTTTAGAGGGATTTGCATTAAAGAATGCAGCTGAGTGCCTTATCTACTTTTGGAACCAGAGTGACATATGGGTGCTCTTTTACTATTGAACACCTAAGGTAAAGTTTAACGCTTGCTGCAAGCCCCCCTTAGTTTTAAATTCGTGGAATGAAAATATGGATTAGCTCTCCCTGAAGGACACCCCTAGCATGGGGAGGAGGTGATGGTTCTAGCGCAGGCTTTGCAAGCGTAAGGTTGCAGGTTCAAAGCCTCATCAAAGGAGCAGAACCCTTCATTCCAGTTTGAAGCTCAGAGAAATCCCCTTAAGTCATATGCCATTGTATCGGGCCCTTTTTCACAGTAAGCAATAAGTTCCCTGGGGGAGAGCTGAAACCATTTGACAGATAGGTTGCATTTCATCTGAGGGATGGTGCCTGGGCCTCTACTTGCCACAGAACATGGAGACACAACAGCATAGAGACCCTGTGACTAAGATTTTCTGCAGTCAAAACAGCAAGGGATGGGCTGCTAGGTATGACCCTGCTATGTGCCCTGTTGTCTTACTTTTCCAATAACAGGGCAAGACTGTGCCTGGTACACAGGCAGTCTGTCTCATTCAGAGAGCATAATCTGCATAATACAGCCTCCATCAGTTCTGAGCACCCCCAGCCATACAGATGTGGTGGGGAACCCTGCAAAAAGATAGATACTTCAAGGAATAGACCCAAAATCTATCTTAGACTGAGAAGCTATTCATCTACATTCTCCCCAAGAAAACTATTGACTACTGTCCTACAGTAATTTGGGGTACATACTGTCAATTGATTGTTACCATTTTATTAAATCATAATGCACAACAGAGAAAAAGTTCAAAGGTACTTCCTCAAATGACCTTTGCAATTCACACATTGAATAATCTGATGGCTCCTGAGACGTGTTACATCTACTCACACTCTGTATATTCTAACGAACTTGAACACTCTTAACTTCAAACTGAAACTGAGCACACAGGAAGAGCACAATTCCTTATCTCCCTGAGAAATATAAAGAATATTATACTAAACTTATTTGGGGGTAGATTTTCTTACATCAGTCTCAAGGTCATGCCAGGCTGTCTGGTTTAGATATCTTACTGCTATCCCTACATGAATCTGAGACAAGATTCAATCATGTCTGAATAGATAGTGTTCCTGTACTTCTCTCACAGCAATCTGATGGGATGGGTCCCAAACAGAATAGTATGTTCATCCCCCGCAAAGCCTTCTCACACTCCATAGTTCACACCTCCCTAAACCTTAATTCTAAGCTGAGGTGGAGTTCAGTGGCAGAGAGAGGAACAGCATTCTTTATTCTCTGAGAGTAACCCTAGAAGATGCTCAAAGCCTAAGTCTCTCCCCTCCAGGGGCCACCCTTAGTCACTGCTATTTTGTGATACCTTAGCTTTTTCCTACTGCTTACTACATCCTACTCCTATCAATGATGAGGACAAAGACTGCCAAGCTCAGCCCAGTGCAGCGCCTGCTACTGTAGAGCAACGAAACTTTGGCTCAGACCCTTCTCAGCACCGTGCTCATTCAGTTAGGGAAGCAGAGATGCTCTGGCATAAAGGTTGTCAAACACTGGCCTGTCTGCATTTTGCAACATAAAACAGTGTAGTGTTTCTCCTACATCAAAAAGAAGTTTTATCAAGTCCCTTTTATGGAAGTGGAGCCTTTTGTCTAGCTTAACGTTCAAAGTATTTCTGTCATAAGGAGAACCCTCCTGAATGATAGTGGACTATGAAACAGTGATGCCTGCAAAAGGAAAAATTGAGAGCATTTGTTAAAAAGGAATTCCTGTTAGACATATTCACTCTGCCACAGCATAAACTGGCTGCAGCTGACACTGCCCTTAGTCAGCTGTACCTAAAAAAAAAGGAGTTCCTGCCTTTCAGAACATGCTAATGACTCTCTTCAACCTACATCGTGCTTTTCCTTCTTACTAAAACTCTAAGTCCTGCTGATATTAAGGTCTGCAAGGTAAGACTTGCGGGTTCAAGGACATTTAAGAAGCCTCAAATCTTATATCCATGCTTTGAAAATTAGTGAGTATTTTTTACTCCATTGTATCTTGTTTGGAAGGCCAAACTGTGTATTTAGACTCAGACTATGTTTGAAGGCACAATAGTGGTATTCATATGTTCTCAAAGAACACAATGTAATGATTATACAGTGATTTCCCATTGGCACTTCAGTGAGAAATCTATTTAAGATACTTGACCTATCTGAAAATGTTTTGCTTATCTTCTCACAAAGTAATCTAGTGGAAACTGGCCTAAAAAGAGTTATTAGTCCTTTCTAAAATGGCACTCTTAAGTGCAGTTCACATATGTGCCTTTACAGAACCTTATCCTTTATACCCCAAATCTGAAGGCAATGCTAGGCATGCTGGCATACTAAGGAGCCATAATTATTTCCCCCCTGAATACTGTCCTAAAATCAAGTCAGAACACACTTTCTAATATCAGGCTCAGCGTGATTCCATAATCTCTGGTCTATTTACCCCTAACCATAATCCTAACATTAACACTAGGCTTTGCCCTGGTTCAGTGGAACCTGAAAGAATGAAATACCATATTTTTTCATGGATTAATCTAATACCTATTGTGTTAAAGCTACTTTGCAGGCTCTCTCACAGTAATTGTCTATCTTGAATTTTACTGAAATGTACTCTACATTATTTTTACTAAACTCATTGTTTTAAATCCTTGTCTTACTAAATATAGCACTTACATCATGCCCAACTTTTACATATGATGAGAGCTTCCATGGCTCCCAGGGAAATGACATTTTTTATTTCCTCACAGTGTAATGTAATGGCAACTGTCCTAAAATAACTTTCTTAGAGGCTTTCTCCTCTAAGCATTTCCATTCAAATTACATACATGTTATTTACTGAGCCCTATTTATTATACAAATCATAGCATTTATCTGAGACCCAATTTAATGATGCCAGAAAGAATGATGCAGTATTTAAGTAACATAAGTAACTCGTAATCTTAAAAAGATTAGAAGAAGCTCTAATAACCTAGATGGTCTTGGCCGCAACCACTGGTGCTTTTCATTGCTGCTACTCTTGTACACATGTCAACACAATGAGCTGTTGAACGCCAAGTGGCATAGTAACAGTCACTACTCCAAGAGTGGGCAGAAAGCCTACAGAAAGAAAAGCAATGAACATTTGCTCGCTACAGAAACATACTTTGGGAAAATGTTTTTAGTGATACTCTGTTTTCACACCATGCTAGCTAGCAATTCACAGGCTCAGCAAAACTTCACATTAAGCCAAGACTGGAAAATAGTACAAGGCGAGATGAAGGAACACTGTCGATGTTCTCAGCAACTAAACTAGCAGATTCTCTTCCAAACCTGA
Source organism: Phaethon lepturus (assembly GCF_000687285.1). Classification (NCBI taxonomy): domain Eukaryota; kingdom Metazoa; phylum Chordata; class Aves; order Phaethontiformes; family Phaethontidae; genus Phaethon; species Phaethon lepturus. The sequence goes on from NW_010522487.1 coordinate 201,956, forward strand.
GAGAGGAACTCCTCTTGCATAGCGCTCTCACTGGCCTTATTAGGTTACTTCTCTAAACCTTTACATTAAGGTTATTCCTACCCCTACTTAGCTTAGGCTAAGATGGCTTCAATAGCATTTAAAAAATAGAGCTGATGATAGTAACTTTCTTGATTCTGACACATCTCAGTTACAGTGGGGAAGGGGAAGCTAGCTGATCAGCATTGGCTTCAGACATGTTCACTGTGCATCACAGAGACCATCTGAAAGAAGGAAAGCCATGTACTCTACGTATTAAAAGAATATCTACAAGTAAGTGTTTATTAAGTTATATCAGCTGTATAGAGGCCTGACAACAGAAATTATAAAGTAATATTTTCCATTCAAAAGGCCAGCAAGCACAAGACTGACATGTACCGTCAGAAATAGTGCAAAACAAATTAACACAGCCAGAATCTATCAAAGTACCAGTCCTTGAAATTTATTGTCTAGCCTTGGGAAGAAAATAATGAAACTTTACAGTTCCTTTGGTGTTTCCTTTCTTGCCTTGAGTTTATTGATATATGAGCATTATGTTAATTTGACTCAAAGAACTTGTATTATTATTAATAGTAGCAATTCAATATAAATTAAAGTTAAATTAATTATAATTAATTAACTTTAACACTTATGTACACAGTGATAACTGGGTCATTGATTTCTGGTTCCTAGCTTTTAATTTTCCTTTTAAAAATAACATGCTATTTTCTTTTGTGTGGGTTTTTTTTTTTTTTAATTTTGTTCTCAGCGGTTACATGTTTGGAGATTATTGCCACAGTAATTTGTAATATTGTAAAATAATAAAATAATAATATATGGGTGGCTTGTGCTTGTATAATATGGTGCTTATATGCTTGTATTTATTGGATTTCAAATGTTTTTGGAGTATTAAGTAACCTTGGACTCATTCTTCCCCATTCTTTACTTGTTTATTTCATATAATGTATAATAATTAAAAGAACTGTAAAATATTTGAAAAATTATATTCTAAATGCAAGGAAATATGACTTTAATGAAAGAATTTTACAACAGCAATCATTTTCCATTACAGGAGGACTGTGTCTTTTTTCTTTTTAAAGAAGAATATTTTCTTGTATCTACTACTTCTATGTTGCTTGCTTAGAAATTTTGCTTATGAGATGAAGCATAGTAATGTTTAATTAAAGGCTTAGCTGCAAAACAGAAGAAATTTTTAATAATCAATAATGGTAAAAAAGTCTTACAGACTTGGAAGACCTGTCTTCTAAGTGTTCTTAGACTGCAGCCATCTAGTGCCAAAAAGCACGACTCATCATACAATATTTTGCTATTATAAGGTACTATTCCTTCTTGATAGATGACAATAAATTTATGAAGGCAAAAACTATCTACCATATGTTCTGGTATATAAAAATGTTTAACAGCTAGCTAAGCACATGAATTCATTGTGAGATAGAGTGTTCTCTTTCTTTTGCTTATGATCTAATTAAATGCTTTGAGTCGCATTAAATAATTCTTAAAATTGTTCAAGAAGCACTGGAAGAGGAGGTACTAGGAAGACTGTTATTAGTTGGTCACATTATTTACCTTACCTTAAGTCTGCATAAAGGCTTTGATGGTTGGTTACGTTTAATGGGAAACCTAATATTGTTTCCTACACATTTTTCCCCAAATCAAAAATGCTATCTGCTAGACTTTCTACTGCTGAAGCATTTTGAATTTTCCTGGTGGTAATGAAATTCCATGAAAATGTTAGGCAATTGTAATGTAAAAGAGAATTACAAATGGAGTATTCCTGATTATAGGATATGCCATCCAGATAAAAGGCAAACTGGACTTTCAGTAATTCACCATACCAGTAAAAAAAGGTCTATTAAATTTTTATCCACTTTTTATAATAGAGAGGTACTTTTCAACAAGCATCTTTTACTATTGTACAAACGGTTTCTCATACAGCAGTGCCTTCAAACTTAGTTGCGGCTAATGGGCTGCAAGCAATGTGTTTAAAACAATTAAGTGTTTAGCACCAAAGGAAACTAAGCACTGAAGGCGCTTAGCATCTTACAACAGCAGATCCAATACTATTGCTGCTTGACTTTGAAATCACTGAATATAAGAAGTTTATTTATCTATCACAACTGGAAAGTAGTTAGAAAATGCCTGCGCACATTCAGGGAGATGCTATTGATCTGTTCCTTTTCTTCAGGGACTACAGGACATCCAGATCTGTTAGACACTCTAAGGATGAATGATAGAGATCTCATGCCCTTTAAAACACCTTTTGGGAAAGATCTTATATTACTTCCAGACTGAGTAGGAAAAAATTGTGTGTGTTTGCTTTCTAAGTACCTTTCTTACCACCTGTAAAATAGCTTACCCAAACTTCAGAGTGAGATAACAAAAGAAGGTAAACAGGTACACAGAGGTGAAGTGACCAAACATTGCCTTTGAGAATTGGATGTTACTTCAAAGCTCATTCAGGCTGATCTTTCACTTCTCATTTGCAGGGCTGGATGGAAAACAGTAGTGAAAGAAGAAAGAAGAGCCCAGACACAGGTAAAAAAGGCTAGTGTCCATGGCACTTCTACAGGATATAGAGCACTGAAGCCTTATCGGTATGATGAATGCTTCTGACTGACTAGACATTCGAATGAGATCTTGATGAATGTTTTATTGAAACTATCATATCAAAAACCTAAAAAAAGTCTCAGATTTGACAGACTTGAACTTGTAAAGGTAATAATCTATTGTTAAATTTTCTACCAGCTCTCTTTAGATGTATGAATAAATGTATCAGCTGTGGAAATCTTGTGTAGTGTCTATTAGAAAAAAGGGTGAGAACTGATTTCAGATATTAAAACCAGGTACAACTGCCTCTAAATGTTATCACAACTATTTAGTTCCTTCACAAGGTACTTCATTCAACTGATAGACTATCACGTTACAATAACATAACGCAAAATATTATTATAAATTATTTACAGAAAGTAATTATGGTATTATGATAATTGTGATATAGTCTTGACATTATTTCTTTCTATTTCCTACCAGTGAAAGATAAGTGACAAAGCTTCCAGTAGACTTAATTCATCTGTTAGGTTTGTGTCATCCTCTGTACTCACTAGAAAATCAAAATAAAAGTCCTGGTATTATGACAGAATAAGGAAAACGAAGACAGAGCTGATCTGTATCACTGTTTCCACTGCAAACAATATATAAGTTAATGCCTTTAACACCAAGAAGACCATATTTTTAAAAATAATTCATTAGTTTCAGCATATGTAGAATGTGTATTTGCCACTTTGCTCTGTTAGTCTGGCATATGAAAGTGTAGTCTTGCTTTAAAAGAATAAATTGCTAAATTTATACACAGTCAATAGCACTTTAGGACATAGAATGTTTTACATTTTTCACTTTTTTTTTTTCATTTGGAAGATTTGCTATACCTATTAGCTTTTTCTTAGTAAATGCTCCTTGTGAGATTGAACACTTTTCAAATCATTAATTTTCCCTAAACACATTTCCACTGCTTTTATGTGATGTTAATAAAAGCTGAAACACTAGTTTTCAGAAAATCATATGGCTGGCACAACCTATAAAGATGTCGATTCCAAGTCACAGTCAACACATTGCAGGATGAAACCATATGTTCATAGAAAAAACAGAGGAATTTATCACAACAAAGTCTTTGTAAGAAGTGTATGCACCTGACTAAAAGATATTGCCCATCTTTAACTAAATTCAGTCAAGTCAGATAGACTTAGATATTAAATCACAGTTTTAGTATCGACAAACCAGATACAATCTTATGATAGAACCAGCTGCCACCCATATGTGACTTTTGAATAACAGTGTAAGTGACATTTTCCAAACATAACTGTATTAATGATTGTGTTTCTCTGAAGATAAAGTCCAAAGAGAATCCATGAAAGGCCTGGAAAGATACATTCTAATACTATAGACAAGAATAATTAAAATTATTACACTCACAATTAACTGACTTATTCTATAAGACAATGATTTTTCTAACAGTAAATTGTATTTTTTGATATTTTCCTACTTTTACTTTTCTGAGCAAAATAATTAGAAGGATAATGGCCACAATCTTAGACCATATGTTTTAATATGTTTGTATAATGTACCTCTGTTGAACTTATTCAAGGCTCCACGTGGAATTTGCTCTCCAGGTAGGGCAGAACAATAAGTTTCATCTTTTTCAACTCTGAGAAGAAATGCTGGTCTGAAAGTGAGACAAAGACCACAGACTCAAATTCAAGCTCCTTTCCAGGCTGCTAAGACAAATCACATTATATTATTATAAGTAACCCAAGCAGCATTCCTTTGAGTTTAAAGAAATGTGTAGCACAGTTTATAAAAGGATATATCAGAAGACTTGTGAATACTGGCCCCAAGCCAGTGACGTCACCAAGTTTTAATTGCTTTGTTACAGCATCTTTCAACAGCAATGCTTTAGTGATGTATTATCTTGGCTGTATATTATTTCTGGAAGCTTTCTAGCTTTTATTTCTAGAAAAAGAGTATAGGAATACCCTCAGAATCTGATTTATGTTTAACTAGCCATCAAGTAAGCCAGGCACAAAATGCGCATTTTATCTGTTTTAGTAACAGTTCTGCATAAAGAATTAATAACCTACTTCATTTGTTTGAACAAGAGAGGTACACAGTATGGATCTGTATGTCTTGATCTGAAGCCATGCCAGGCCCAAAACATCAATTTTGGTCCTGAAGTGCATGTGTATAAATTTATTCTGTTAAATTTTTGTGTAGTACCCACAATAAGTAAATAAGACAAAGCACTGTACTGCAGCACTTCCCATTTTCAAGACTCTTTTTTGGTTGCATGCAACTTTTCCAAAGTTTAGTTGTTTGGATAAGCCCATCCTAGTTACCTGCGTTTTCTATACAGAGGATTCCTTCATTTCTGGTGAAGGAGACAGGGAAGTTAGTGTACTATGAGGCTTCACAAGTAGTTTGCCAATCCTTCGTCCGAAATTTGGCAGGGAGTTATCAAAGGGGAGCTTGTGTCAGTCCTGTGAAAAGTCATCCAAAATCTGACAAAACAGTAAAGCTTAAGATCAGTGTTCATGAGGGAGCTGGGTGAAAGTATTAAATGGTATACTATTACAGGCTTTGCTATAATTTCTTTCTCAGTTCAGTAATGCCTATCAGTATGATATATGTCTTAGATCCGTTTATTTTGGTGGGGTTTTTTAACGCAGTTCAGCTCTTAACTCCAAGCATCGCTCTCTGCATTCATGCACAGATTTAAATATCTAGATTTTTAAAGCATCCAACTGCTGCCTGTGTTTTCAAGGAAATTAAACTCACTCCTCAGCAAAGACAACTCTGAGGTAAATATTCAAGTGTATCATTATATTGTCATTTAGAAGAAGGTTTTAATCCTATCAGAAGTAAAACTTCCAAACAACTGAGTGAATTAAAATACAGCCAGTAAGCTTTTGAAATTACAGGATATCTAGCTCCTATTCATCCATTCCTGACTGTCATTTCCTGGTAAAAGCTGTACTGAGTGATATTTGTGCTGTCTGCATGAGACCATGAAATCAAAGCTTAGTGCATCGTACATCAGGTGTGATGTTTTCACATAAATGTATTCCTTCCACTGAAGCGCATCTTCATAGATACTTCAACCATGGAGTAGCTTCCAGATGGATTGGAGGTTTCCAAGATAAGGCAATAACTTTTCTGCTTAATAATAAAGTAATGTATAGATGAAAGCTCATTTTTCCCCAAGCCTTCTACATATGATTCATTGCTCTTTTGCAAGTGAAGCTATCATTCTGATGACCCAAAACCAACAGTGATATTTCATAAAAGTGTGAAGCTCATGACATCGACAATCTTTACTTTTTCTCTCCTTTTTTTATAAAAAAAAAATCCCTTTGATAATTTTTATGCATTCGTGTTATGATCCCCTATTTTAATTTTTAAATAATATAAGTTAAACTGGTATTATGAGAATGAATCTTTGTTTATTTTTACAACATATAATTATTTTTTCATAGATTTTTGATGGATTTCCATAAAAAGATCCTAACATACCCAATTTCTAACATAATAAGCAAAAGAGATTGCTTCATGTCTTTTTTCCCCTGGATCTTCCTAATTGTCATTATAAAACTATGTAAATTAAAACAAGGAAAGAAATCAATTTTCTCTCTTTTATAACTTGTATGAACTCATCCTGTCAGATGTTGTAATTTATAATCCTGGTCTCAATTTCTGTTATTGTGTTTCTCTCTATTACTATGTTAGAGAGCCACAAAAATGAGCAAATATTCAAGTAAAATAAAAGAAAAGACTCAAACTTCTAGCCTAAGACTTCATTTTGTCATCTAAATCTGAATTTTAATACTAGCAATCCCATAGGTTCTACCTAACACTTCAAGAGTACCTGAAAATTCATTTAAGTCTATTGAATGCCTACAGTTTTGTTTCTGCAAATATTCAGGCATGACTCCCTTTTTCAGTATCACCTCAGCTTCTATGTTGTGTTTTTTTCCCAGTAAAGATCAAGGAGCTAAGGATTTCTCTGTTACATCTCCTGGGGTTTTGAGTACCAATTCTCAGAATATAACTGATAGAGTTGATTCCTCAAAAAATGAATTAGTTTGATTTTTTCGGTTTCAGACACTGAAGGGAGAAATGGTTTAGACACGTTCAGAGCTGCAGGTTTGACATGCAGAAGGATGTAAACAAACCTAGCACTTCATCTTCCTTCCCAAGAATCATAGAATCTTTGGGTTGGAAAAGCAGCGCTGTCCTGTTAGCAAAGGGGAAAGTTAACACAACAGAGTATAGTTTCTGAAGATAAGGTCCACCTCTGTCCACAGAAGAAAAGCTGTCTACTGTCTTGGTGAGGCTCCAAGGGATATGGATCCATGTACTTAAAGCTCTTCAATAAAGTACTTCACTGACCTCAGTGATATCTTCTGGCTGACTCTTACTATGAGCAATCATGCCAAGAGCATGCATTCAATTGTTTCCCTCAGTAATTCTAGACGCCATCTGGAGGTAGCTACTTTTCTTCCCGTGTGTATGTGACTCAGGTGCTTCACAGATGGTGCCTTACTCTTTAGGCCTGCTGGACAATGTCTATTATCTCTCTGAATTTGATTTTTCCTTTTGACTGATAGATACATGCGTAAATTTTACCATACTTACATGGGAGTTGAAACACAGGCATTTTGATTTTTTTCTGGTTTTGCTTTCCTTGCTTTAGGACATAGTTTTCTTGAAAACTATCAGATTTACTATTATACTTTTTTAAAAATTAAAAATATTTTAAAAATATTTTAACAATATTTTGCACACAGATGGATTTTAAACTTAATAGAAACTTCAAATATATAAAAATAATGAAAATTCAGTTTTGTTGTCATTTACATGTTTAACATGAGTAATGCACATATATATTTCAAATGAAATATTGTCTTAAGCTAGGCAATTCCATTCATTTTACAACTATTATAAGGGCAAAACCTGCTCTCAGATCCATGTGTCAGTCTTCATTTGAATGTGTTCACCTTCTCACAAGTTTGAGTAAGCACATGAGAAAATGCTACTGTGCACATCATCTTTAAAGTTATACAGTGTCCAGAAATATCTAGTGTTTGTCATAGTAAGGGAGTGCAAAAGGCTTTTATAAAGCTCTAGTCAATCCCTAAATAATGTTAATACACCTTTGAATTGCTTTGATAAACTAATAAAGAGACCTCTCTTGATGCAGGGATGAATTGGGACTAAATTTTTATTTTGTGGTGGGTCATTAAATTATGTAGGGTTCACGTGAACTAATACCTACAGGCAAGACAAATCATCTCACCGGTGGTCTGAACCAGTGACTTCAAAGCTGAATCATTGATCCAGAATTCCAGTTAGCTTTCTTTTGTGTGGGTGGATAATCCTTTAACATCAGGACAAGCTTGGACTGTCTCAGCTTGATGCCCATTTTCATCACTGCCAACAGTTGCAATCAACCTACTGTTCCTGCAGCAAACAGTTCCGGAAGCTATTAGTGCTTTTACGGATCTCAATAGACAGTGTTGCTGCACATTTGCAAACAACTGTTACATATGATTAGTGTCAAACTAACCTACTAAACCAAAATATTCTGAAAAGGAAGATTTAAGGCATGAGAATTATAGTGCAATTGGAAAATACCTATTCCCTTTTAAAGGCAATACTGACTTTCCCAACATAACATTTTAATTTTTATTTTACTATAAACTGAAAGTAGCTTTGGAAGAAGAAGTTATAAATGCCACATAGCTATTCAATACTGCTGAACATGGAGATAAATGTAAGTAGATCTATAAAATCAAAAAATGCTAGTAAAATAAATGCTGCAAAGCTCACATTTTTACACTGATAAATGACTTCACATTTATCATAAAAGATATTATAAAGGAAAATAAACTCCAGTATATGTAATTTAAGATCATCATGCTATAATTTTGATGTTCTCTTAATCTTTTTTGCATACACTGCACAGCTTAAAGTTGACATTTTCAAAAAATCCTTTGTCATGATGTTCAAAATACCTATCATGTACAGGATAGACACTAAAAAGCTGATCTAAAAGAAAATTCCCTACTATGTTAGCTACATTAGGCTTAATATTAAGATATTACAAAGTGAAAGGAAGACACTTGTAGGCATTTTAGTTTGAGGGCATCATTTAAGCTTGCATCTAGAAGCTGTGTTCAGAGTCTGAACTTTCATCCCCAAAATGATTTTAGAGTTTGTTATAAAACAGCAGGGTAGTAGGGCTGGATCCTTAGTACTACAGCTCTAGCACTTAGGGCTAGGTTAGAGCCATAATTGGGATGCCTTAAGCAAAGGAGAAATTGACAGTCATAGCACACCTCCTCAGAGAACAGGTTTCCACTGACCCACAGTTATTCTGAACTGCTGTCCTATTCTGCTCCTCAACCCTTTTTTCCCTGCTGGAAGATTTCCTCTTTTTGCTTTGCACAGGGACGAGGACTGGCATGTTTTATTCTATCATCTGTTAGGCTCTGCCCACTTCCTATCCACTTATGGAAAGAGGTGGAATAAGCCCACGCGCTGCTTTTCCTTCTCTGTGCACTCTGAACCAGTCTGAGCTTGCAAATAGGATGATCTTTGATTGTTAGAGAAATGGTATTACTGAGCTCAGTGACTGGTTAATGTTAGTCATCAGTATTTTCAGGCTCTGCAAGCCACATTAGAAAATCAGTCTGATTATATGAATGCTTGTATCCTACTATCAGTCAGGATTTTTGCCTTAAACTTTAGATATTTGTTAGCTGAATATGAATGTTACTTGCCTCCTCAGCTGCATAATACCATTTCCGTTATTTACTATGATATCAACTTTCTAGTTGTCCCAAGGAATTGCAGTTAAGAAAAATAAAGATTGCCATTATTAAACTGTGCGGTTTATATCATAATAATTCAGCAAAAAAGAACTGAATTCAACTAACAGCGTGGTTGTGCCGCAAGGCAAAAACAATCTGTAGCAAGACATCAAATTGGTTTCAGGAAAATAGCTGAAGAGCCCATGCCAAAGAGTGCTGCTGCTGCTGCATTGTGTTTGCATTTCTGTGATGGGATTTACATAACTCAACATGACATTATATTGGTTAAGACACAAATCTAGTCTTTAATCCAACAAGACGCACAGAGCTTGCTGTGTTGTGTCACCAAGATCCCCTCTGCCAGGCTTCTGTGTCTTGCCCAGCCAAATACAATCTTTATGCATATTTATCCATTTAATACTAGCTGCATGTTACTCACTGCCTGCATGCCCACAAAGTTACAGTACACAGATATGAAATGCTCTCCTTGCAGACAAGTTATTTGCCATTGATATGTAAGTGCTGAAATTCCAATTGCAATTCTGTTTACACAGTGAATGAAAATACGTCTTTCTTCTACTGGATCATCATTGCCCCTTTAATCTTTTTGCTTTCTTTCATTCCCCTCGTATTTACTGGCACTTAATGAGTTTTTAGCAAGAACACCGTTAGAATCACAATCTGTCCATTAAGCATACCACCAAAGATGTGTTTTTGCAAAACACTAATGAAGAATGCAATTGCAAATCTGTGCTGTAGACAGAGTTCCAGTTCTGTAGGCTGTGTAATAATTTTGAAAGAAAATATTTACTTGATACTTAGACTGCTCAAGTTTTGCCTAAAACTTCACTTCACAACTACTGTTGCAGTCCTCTGTTGGTTCTTTGCCAAAAACAAAACTGCAGTCTCCCTGAGGAAAGGTAGATACACAAATTTGTTTCCAAGCTTATGAGTGCTATGAATAGTAATATCAGTAATACCATTAGGCTGGTCAGTGTCAGCTTACAGCCAACATAGGAGCAAAATACAATTTTACTCGTCTAATGCTTAATCCTAAAAAAGTGTTTTCATTCAAGTTTTGCCTTTTATAGACACAATTCTCATGTAAAATGGCAGCATTATAGAGATGTTCTCTATGACTGAGCACAAGAAACACTTATGAACTGTCCAGGGAGAAGACAAGTGACCTTGATTTAAAATGTTTAAAGGCAGTTCATTCTCACTTCTCCCATCAGAGGTTCTTTAAAAATTATCCTTCATTTTGTCCGATGATATCACCTCTCACCCCTCCACTCCATACAAATATTTTTGTGAATGGTGTTGGTTGTTTTGTTCTTTATAAGACTGTTCTTTATAAGACTATTCTTTGTATTAGAAAAAATTGACTTTCTTTCCACACTGTCACTTTACTCATAAATTTGAATATGTTTGCTATTTTCAGTCCCACAAAATTACCTGAACTTCCTCTTCAATCCATCAAATCCTGTCATGCCTATACAGATCATCTTCAATCTCTGTTTCACATTTACAGTCCATGATCCTGCTGATTCTGAGACAATTCCTTTGTTTTGCTTTCCTTAGAAAGGCATCTTCAATTTCTCAGGGCAAATTTCATAGTCAGAACATCCTTTCCCACTTTATACATTCAAACCTTTCTCTTTAAAGTGGATGCTCTTTCAGCTGCTATCTGCAAGTCCCAGAGCTAAACTGAATTGAAAAATGCAGAGAATACAGTGCTTGAGACTTAGTCCACTTGCTTGCCTGAGAAATTCTCTCAAGAGAGTCTCAGTTAGCAATGCCATTTGAACATCTAGATCAGAGTGATCTAATGATCGTAGATTAGAGTGAAAAACACAAAACTGCAATGAGAAAAACAAACCAGAACAAAACAGTATCCAAAAATCACCAGTATAATCCTTTTGTACAACTAGTTTGCTTGCATTTTCCTGAGTTTTCTGCATAGAGTTCCCTGTTCAGTCTATTTTGAGGCAACAGCTGGCTGTTGACTAGGCATAATTAGATTCTGGCAAAAATAACCTGCAAGAAATGCATCATTTTCCTGTGCATTTATGGGTTCAGGTAAACTCAGTTGTGGAAAACCCTTAAAAGCTTCCCTCTGCTATTGGGAAAAGGTTGAGGTCAGCTGGAGCACTCCGGCTAACACCAACTGGATTTAAATTGCTCTGGTTAACAAGCTTATTCTCAGTAAAAGTCTGTCAGTTAAGAATTCACTTCCCCATGTGCTCTGTCAGACTCCAAGTCTCTTGAGCATGGTACAGATTTCCATTCTCTCACACTTTTCTCACCTTTGGAATCGTTCTGACTGTTGCCTTTAGACATATCCTTTCTTTTCTGTAGGAATAAAAATGGAGGTATATATGATTAGCTTTTATTTCTGTACTCAAATGCTTGTTACAAAAGGCAAATTTAAAGAACAGAGTGGTTGAAAACTTAGGAACATCCAAAAATCTCTATGAAGCAAACATTCAACACTCAAACTGGAACTTTCTGAAGGAAAATAAGATTATGTTGCTTCAAACTGCATGAAATGCACTACAAAGCTACAATAAGGAAAATAAAAAACCCCCAAACTCATAAGCTCTTATGAACATCTGTCACCACACAGTATCCCAGTAACTCTACCTTCATAGTAGTTTAGTACATCTTCACTCTAAACCACCATCTGTTCTGATCTATAAAACTGCATTTGTAGTATGGGGGGAAAGGGTGTTTTTTAAAGTCTGAAAATTAATTTGTGTATATGAGTTGGGACAATAAAAAATGCATATTTAAAATAATTTTATTCATTTATAAGCCAAATAATCCTATCAGCTGAAAAGATTCTAAAATAGCTTTTGATCATTGCAGCAAGTCCTGGTTCAGGAGTTTCTCAGCAATGTGCTGATGACAACTCACTGGCACATCCATAAAGTGGAAGTCTAGACTTCTCTCAGACTTTCACAAATGCAAAAAATGCATTTATATTTCAGTAGATCCAGTTGCCAAATTAGTTGTTAGAAAGTTCATTTTTTGACAAACCCATAGACAAAGTGACTTTCTTAAAACATAGCATTCAATATATAACTTCAGTCTGTAACGAGTTCTACCTAATACCTCTACTTACCTGTACACTTCCCATGAAATGACTGATGAAAACAAAAAAACCCCTAAGAATATAGAAGGAAGTTTATCTGTCAGCAGGACTTTTCTTGCTCTTTGTTGTCTGCAATTACCATCTTGGTCATGTCACACTCAAAAGTGAAGCTTGTTTGTGTTTTTAGAGTTGGCATAAAGAACTACTTAGTGGGAAACTGCAATACTATAGGGACTCTGCAACAGTTTAACATTTTCTCCTGTTTCAGTCAATGCAAGCGTGCTACATCCTAAGCGCTGCTTTGATTGGTGGATTTCGAAAAAAAAAATTATTAAGGTTTATACATTTGTGCACTAAAAAGATAAGGAAGCAAAGAGGAACTATTAACATTTAGAATAAATTTGGAATTAGAGTTGTCATAAGGAGCGTGCTTTTAATAATGAAAGCTCTGGTCAATGGAAGGATTTTTCTGTCTGGGAAAACAGTACTTCAGCCTTTGGACTGGTTAGAGAACTTCCAGAAGAAAAACCCCAAACATTCAGCAAGCAAAGTTTTCAACAACGATATGGCTGAAACGAACAACATGGAAAGTATGCCACCTAAAAGTCAGTGTCTGCCACTATTACTCACCCTGAATAACAATACTGGGGTTTTAGCTAAAATTTCTTACACACAAGGAATGTTAGGGCCACACTAGTGTCAGCACTGAATAAACTCTGAAGCATTTCTCAGCACTTTACAGTAACGTTCTCTACACGAAAAGCTTCATCAACTTCCAAGACTACTTTTGTTGTGTCTGCAAGTGACCCTTTACAGAACAGAGAACAACCATGTATGTGTGACTCTGTCCTGGGCGTAGCCTTGTACCATGTGAATTATTATAAATCAGTAGGCACTTTTTTCAACAATGACATTTAGTGGGAAAAAGATTTCTCAGAACTTCTCTGAGACACTTCAGTTTTGTCAGAAAATTTTCATTACAAGAGCTTCCTTAGTCCTCGGTAGAATTCTGAATCAAAACTAGAGAAGAACTAAGCAGCAATAGCTTGCTTACCAGAGTAATTCCCTTTTATGAGAGGGTCACATTAAATTTTCACAAGCCAAGGATAATGCCTCAGGCTTGTTACACTATGCAGTCACTTACAGTCAACACTATGCTATCAATGATTTTATTGTTTGGAACTTGCCCACTTCTGTCATTTCCACAGAAAATGGGAAAAGATTGAACTTTCACGTAAGTATTGAATGGAATACATATATCTACATAGCTATATATGCACATATACATGTAGATATCACTCATAGATGTATATGCATATACTTATGGATCTAGTTAAAAGTCACTATGGGAAAACATTATCCTTATCAATCTTTTTTATAAGAAACCTCCAAATCCAAGCAGAATTGTGACCAAAATTACAGAGCTAATTATGGAAATCAAAATAAAATGTTTCCAAGGGTCATTTAAAGTACAGATATTTAGAGACTGGCAAATAACTTGATATTAATATGAGTATCTTTAACCAGAAAATCACAGAATCATAGAATAGTTTAGGTTGGAAGGGACCATTAAATTTCATCTAGTCCAACACCGCTGCAATGAGCAGGGACATGTTCAACTATAGCAGGTTGTTCGGAGCCTCATCCAACCTGACCTTGAATGTTTCCAGGGATGGGGCAACTACCACCTCTCTGGGCATCCTGGGCCAGGGTTTCACCACCATCATCATAAAAAATTTATTCCCTATATCTAGTCTAAATCTACACTCCTATAGTTTAAAACCATTACTCCTTGTTCTATCGCTACAGGCCTTGCTAAAAAGTCTGTCCCCACCTTTCTTATCAGCCCCTTTTAAGTACTGGAAGGCTGCAATAAGGTCTCCCCAGAACCTTCTCTTCTCCGTGCTGAACAACCCCAACTCTCTCAGCCTGTCCGCACAGGAGAGGTGTTCTAGACCTCTGAGCATTTTTGTGGCCTTCCTCTGGACCTGCTCCAACAGGTCCATGTCTTTCCTGTTCTGAGGGCTCCAGAGCTGGATGCAGCACTGCAGGGAAGGTCTCAGCAGAGCGGAGTTGAGGGGCAGAATCACCTCCCTTGACCTGCTGGCCATGCTTCTTTCGCTGCAGCCTAGGATACCATTGGCCATCTGGGCTGCGAGTGCACATCGCTGGCTCATGTCCAGCTCTTCATCCACCAGTACCCTCAAGTCTGTCTCAGCAGGACTGCTCTTGATCCCTTCATCCCCCAGCCTGTATTGATACTGGGGGTTGCCCTGACCCAGGTGCAGGACCCTGCGCTTGGCCTTGTTGATGTTTGTGAGGTTCACATGGACCCACTTCTTGAGCTTGTCCAGGTCCCTCTGGATGGCATCCCATCCCTCGGTCATGTCAAACACACCACTCTGCCTGGTGTTATCTGCAAACCTGCTGAGGGTCCAGTTGATCCCACTATGTCATTGATGAAGATATTAAACAGTACTCTTCCCAGTACAGACCTCTGAGGGACACCATTCATCACTGATCTCTAGCTGGACAGTGAGCCATTGACCACTACCCTCTGCATGCAACCATCCAGCCAAATCCTCATACACAGAATGGTCCATCCATCAAATCCATATCTCTCCAATTTAGGGAGAAGGGTGTTGTGGGGGACCATTAAAGGCCTTACAGAAGTCCAGATAGATGACATCTGTAGCTCTTCCCTTGTCCACTGATGTGGTCACTTCATCGTAGAAGGCCACTATGTTGGTCAGGCAGGACTTGGTGAAGCCATGCTGGCTGTCTCAAATCACCTCCCTGTCCTCCATGTCCTAGAAGCCTTAGCATAGCTTCTAGGAGGATCTGTTCCATGATCTTCCCAGGCACAGAGGTGAGGCTGGTGGGTTGGTAGTTCCCAGGGTCCTCTTTTTTACCCTTTTTTAAAATGGGTGCAGCGTTTCCATTTTTCCAGTCACCAGGGACTTCACCTGACTGCCATGACTTTTCAATTATCATAGAAAGTGGCTTGGCATCTACATCAGCCAATTCATTCAGGACTCTGGAATGCACCCCATCAGGTCCTGTAGACTTATGTATGTTCAGGTTCCTCAGATGGTCACAAACTTGACCTCTTTCAGTGGGAGGGACTTTGCTCACCCCAGTCACCATCCACCAAAGAGGTGTGGGAAGAGAGATTGCCAGCTAAGAAGAAAGTGGCTTGGCATCTACATCAGCCAATTCATTCAGGACTCTGGAATGCACCCCATCAGGTCCTGTAGACTTATGTATGTTCAGGTTCCTCAGATGGTCACAAACTTGACCTCTTTCAGTGGGAGGGACTTTGCTCACCCCAGTCACCATCCACCAAAGAGGTGTGGGAAGAGAGATTGCCAGCTAAGACTGAGGCAAAAAACTTGTTGAGTACCTCAGCCTTCTCCTTGTCCATTGTCACCAGTTTGCCAGCCTTACTCATAGGGGGACTACACTTCCTTTGACCTTCCTTTTCTGGCTGACATTCCTATAGTAGCCCTTCTTATTATTCTTTGCATCCCTTGCCAAGTTCAGCTCCAGCCATGCCTTGGCCTTCCTGACTTCATCCCTACACAACTGGAGAGTGTCCCTATACTCCTCCCAGAATACCTGTCCCTGCTTCCTAATGCCTGTGCATTTCCTTCTTGCCCTTTAATTTGACCAGTAGGTCTCCACTCAGCCATGCTGTCTCTTGCCTTCCCTTCCTGATTTCTACTTTAGGATCTTGCACTCTATGGTATCCTAAAAGATCTGCCAGCTCTGTTCTGCTCCCCTGTCCCTGAGGGCAGTTTCACAGGGAGTCCTATTGACTGACTCTTTGAAGAGCTGGAAGTTTGCTTTCCTAAAATTCAGGGTCCTGACTTTACTCTTCACATGTCCCATATCTTTCAGGACTGTGCACTCCACCAGTGCATGATCACTGCAGCCCAGGCTGCCTCCAATCTTGATGTCACCAAATAGCTCACTTGCGTTGGTGACCAACAGGTCCAGTATTGCATCCTCTCTGGTAGGACTATTACCTGGCTTAAGAAGTTATCCTTGATGCACTCCAGGAGTCTCCTGGATTGCCTACAGCTTGCCGTGCTACTTTTCCAGCAGATGTTGGGTTGGTTGAAATGCCCCAGCAGGATGAGAATCTGCGAGCACAATGCCTCCTGTAGCTGGACTAAGAAGGCTTCATCAATAGGCTCCCCTTGATCAGGTGGCCTGTAGTAGATACCAAACACAAGGTTCCCTTCATTGCCTCAGTCTCTGATTCTTACTCATAAGCTTTCAACCTGCTCGTGGCTGTTCTTTAAAGACAGCTCTTTAAAATCTATTCATTTCTTGACATAGAGGGCAACCCTTCCACCCTTCCTTCCTTCCCTGTCCATTCTGAAGAGCTTGTAGCCATTGATAGCCACACTTTAGTCATGGGATTCGTCCCACCAAGTTTCAGTAATGGCAACATTCCTAGCAGTATGGTGGCTTCCAACTCCTCGTGTTTGTTGCCCATGCTGCAAAACCATCGCTGAAGGTACATTTCGCATCTTTTCCCTAGCAGTAAAGCTTTTTAAAAGTAGAAACTGATTGTGGCATCAGTATTGCAGCAGTATAAGGGACCGTAACCAGTCAAGAGGAAGGCAATCTAGTCCATATATTCGCACACTAAGCAAGAAACGTGTAGGG
>NW_010522487.1:219137-225047 GCF_000687285.1 Phaethon lepturus
GTTCCCAAGTGTTGCAATAGTCTGTCTAAGCTTTAAAACAACTCTCTCAGAAAGAGAGAAGAGGAACTTTAAAGATGTCTTGTGTCTTTATGCACATGGATGTCTTTTATTTTTCCTGAAAATTACTCTGCTACAGCTGAATATCTGGCTCCAAGCTTCCTGCCCCATTGAGCTGACAATCCTGATTTTGTGATGGCCACTCCTGCACTGCTATGAACCTCCTGAGTTACCTAGCTAAGACAGTAAATCTGCTGAGAATAAAAAATTAGGCACTAGAGATTAGATGAATGTTTTAAGGGTTTTTGAAGAGGTAAAAGAGAAACAGGGAGTTCCAGAAGATGAAGACCTGAAGGATACCTGGGCTGATGTCAAGTGTTAGCAATTTGCAGCAACTGTTTAAATTACTAAGTTGCTGCCAGATTTTGGCTGGGACAATGATGTAATATTGTTCATTCAAGGACTTTAACTTAAGTCTAAGGAAGCTTTGTTGACTTGGTCACAATAATGCATTTAGAGGTATAATTGTTCATAATATATGGTAATATAACCAGTAATATTGAAAAAATCAAGCACAGAAGCAGGAATAAAAATAGTAAATGTGGGATGTTTTCCTATATTTATTTTCAGACATGTCCACCCTTCCACCTAAATGTTTCTAGATAGTATCTAATATTTCAAGTCAGAACAATAATACTTATCAAATATAGAACAGTTTACTTCTGTTTCCTTGCATTACCTCTGCTTACAGACTTTATAACCCAGTCACATCCAAATATCTCAGTTTTACAATCTGTCCAAAATTGAAAACTTTCTGATGCACCTGTTCTTCCATCTATTACGTATTATAAATTGTCTCTCTTACTCTATCATTTATTTTATTTTGGAAGCTTACCCACTGCTCAAAAGTTGTTTCTACAAAGTTATAGCAATGAAAGAAATATTGAATAAAGGCTGTACTACAATTGTAAACATTTTAAACGAATATTTCATCTAAAATCAAATGTACAGTCCTTATTACATTTGGTTGCTGCAAAGATTGCAAGACTCATGTTCTTTCCCAGCATAACATCAATAAGCTATTTTCTCCAGCAGCTGCTCACAAGTTTGGTTTGTTATGAATATTAACCATAGAAAAGCTACTTCAGTATTGGATCTCACTGATGAAAAGGCTCAAAGCATCTTGATTTCTTGCAGTTATTGTTGGGCATGCTATGAAGGGATCAAAATTGCTAAACGTCTTTCAACCTTATTGGCTTAGTAAGAATACAAGATACTAAGAAAGTTACAGTAGCTGTTCAATATCTGGAAGTATCTCTAAAAATTATCATGCCTAAAATAATGTGTTCAAAGCAGGCAGGGGTCCTGGTCCTTTATGACAAAAACTGATATTAATATCTTCTCAAACAGTTCCCTTCTGCTCAAAACCCATGGTATTTCACTATGCATGCCACTCTGCTCATGCCTTACTCACATCCCTCACCTCACCAGCTTAATGAGTTTTGGTTGCCTACCAGTGCTGTTACTTGTCTCTGCATTGCTTTGCTTAAGTTCTTGTCAATCCTGTGGAAAAAGATTATCCTATATCTATAGGTTGTATGTATTTACACATACAGCAGACCTTCCCTTTTTCTTGACATTTCAAGTCAAATTAACTTGATGACTTTACAAAGCCTTAAATGCTTATGTATCCTGAGTCATAGTTACAAAATTCATCGCCACAGTCTGTGCTTTCCCTGCTACGTGCTATGTATAAGTCTAATCACAGACCTGTGTAATGTTACTATTGGGATATCCTTGCAGCAAGTGACACATTTAATAATCAGAACAGTGGGGCAAATTTACTTGACTCATTCTTTAATCAAGAGAAATACTCCTGATAATGTGGGGTTTGTATCAGCAAAGTTTAGCTAGGGACTTGAGGACTTGGTCTGAAATAAATACAGAAAAACCAACCAACCAAAAACAACGGGGAGAAATTTTTTTTTCCTTCTCACTGGTAAGAATCAAATCCGACTAACAATGCACAACCTTCCACCCAAACCCTATCCAAAAACTATACTCTGGATATTTAACTGCACACAAACGTACATTGTACAATAAGCTTTTTTGAATATGTTTTATTTCTAAGTATATTTCCATTCATTTTATTCATGATTAAGATGACTTTAAATGCTGTGAACTTTAACTTATTTAAAATTTTCCTCATCTTCTATCACATGGACTTAATTTTTTGGAAGAGATCTAGATTTTTTGACATTTTAAAAGCACGGCACTTTTAGTTATGTACTAAGTATGTAAGATCAACACTTAAGTACTAATGCCTGACAAAAGTATGAGTCAAATATTCGTAGCTATTTTAAGCAGAAGTAATGGATGAAGTGAAAGTTCTTTGAATTAAGTAGTGGCTTGAACTCATTTTATAGGTTATGCAGATTGCTGTAGAGAGCCTTCTAACATAATGTTAGTGCTAAATTTGAAGAAAAACATGCTAGTACATTCACTTTTAACAGGCTGCAAAATTGAGTTACCTTTTAAAAAAATCTTGATTTAAAGGTATTTACTAATGTTATATACTTTTATGATGTATCTTCATACAGTAAAACTAAATTACCAAAATTTCTTTTGTAAAATACTGTATTATTATAAGCTATTGAAGAGGGAGGAAAAAATGCAATAAGTCTTATAGATTATATACATTTATTTACATATGAGCTTTCAGTTTGTATGTTTTGCCAGAATTATTAGGCATTACTCACCATTTTGAATTCCTAAATTAAAAAGCCTGCAAACAAGTTACCACAGAATAAGTTCAGATGAAAACTTGCAGACTTTACCTATGTTAGTGAATTAAATGGTGTGCAACAACACTCCCAACCATATGGAATGTAACCACCCAAATTAATAAACTTTAAGAGCTTTTCCAGTACTCTTACAGCCCTTGCCAATAGTGGTCTCCCAAACAATTCACAGGTATGTTATGTTAGCCAAAATGTTTGAGGGACCATGCTTAATAGGCAGGTTGAATGCAGCCACTCTGCTTTGGTGGTGAAGACACTTCACATAACTCCCATAAATGAGAGGTTGTCCATGTCAGGTGACCTCAGTTCCCAAGAGCTCTTCAAGACATGTCTAATTTACTCATATAAACATACCTGTATATTAAGCTAAAGAAAAACAGAATCAGTTTTTAAATAATTCTGTACATTCTAAATAGCAAATGTTTTACATGGATCAAAAACTGGACGTCTCAAAGTGATACATTACTAAGTAGAGTATTTGTCCTTTAAACCATTATTATACTGTGTGACATATACAGTGTTTAAATATAGTTCTTGCTACTTGAGTGGAATCTGTCCTGGAATATGGAGTCCTTCACTCCTAACTTCTCTCTTATGTTAATTATGAAGGAAGAATTTATTACTTCTCCATTTAAAGATATCTTACAAATTGAAGAACAATATCAATCTTTTGATTTTAAATACAATTCAGTTCATTGGTATAGGGAGAAGAGATGCTTACAATTTATTTTTCAGTTTATTATTTGCTATTTAATTCCAATACAACATTGCTCAGTGATCACTACTTTAGTGGATTTTAACTAGAGTTGGACAAATTACCACTTACAAACACAGTCTGATGAATTTGGTCCAACTTTCTGGGCAAGACCAGATGTGAACAGATTTTGAATTTTATTAACATTTGCTTAAATCATGTAGGCAAACAAATTTCATCCAGTGAGTTCTTGATGAATTGCTCCCTTTCCTATTCACTCTTTATTATTCGTCTGTGTGCTGTGAGATTGGATATCTAAATTAAAACATTTTTGAAGCAGAGCATTTTTTGGGTTTTTTTGGGAGAAGATTAAAAAATAATTAACATTGATCGTTCATTCACATACTGATATTCTTTTCCCAATGTAAAACTGATTATCGGTAATTGTCTCATGTTCCGCAGAAACATTTGCACAAAAGAATTTGACATATCATTATATGCATTATACAATGCATGAATATTGGTAACTTGAGCAAATATTTTAAATACTTCTTACTTATTCTTTTGGAATATGGTTATCAGGTTTATATGATGCTGCAGATTTTTTTTTTAATCTTTAGAATGTTTAAAAGTCATTCTTTAACTTTAGAAATAGTGGATAACATCCCTCCAGTGTTATATCTTTCTACAAACCCTCAGTCTTGAAATAATTTGATATGGTGACAGGGTATGTAAAACTGTTACATCTGGATGATTTGTTCTTTGTTTTCTATGTGACTGTTTCCATTTGGTCTGTTTTTGTTGTGTGGTTTTTGTGGGTTTTTTTTTTTCTTTCAGAAATTATTCCTGTCCTAGATTCATAATAACTCTACAGTGTGGGCTCTGCCACAGCTCATTTGTCCACAAAGCGCCATAGGCTCTCTTTAATTGAAAATCATCATCTTTTTCCTCACTTTTAATGAACTCACTAAGGAGGACCTATCCAAACAGAATTACATGTATGCTTTCAATTCACTGGTCTTGTAATCATGTTTTTCTTAAAGGTGGTGTTTCCTAAACTTAATTTTTCTCATTTGAACAAGAAGTCCAAACTTCTTGCCTGACATTTACTTTTCCACTGAATATCTTCTGAGCTCTCTGTTGCTGAAATATAGTTCAATTAGATCTACATTTTTGCAATATTATTACATATTATCATATTAACTGTAGGTTAGATTTAATAAAAATAGGGAATACAATATCTTCAGGAAAGATATTGGCACTGGGGATTTCCAACAAGTTGGTATCTCCCTGCAACCTTGAGTGAGACACAGATATTGCTGTCCTTGCTATTTACAATCTAAGCTTTAAAGTAGATGAAAATATTCGTATCACCCAGATACATGTTTCTATAGACCCTGCATTTTGTACTAAGTAAAAAGCTAAGATTCCTCAATTCAATGTTCCTGATTCCAAGCAAGGGAGTAAGAATGCAGTGCCATAATTTTAGGTGTCTTCATAATCTATTGGTTTAGTCCTATGTCTTTTTTTAGTTCCTCTGCGCCAAGCAAAATATTGCAACTCAAGACAGCTGGAACACAGAAGGAGAGTAGTTTAAAATAGGGGCAATAGTAATTACCATGAAATTTAGAAGTATTTCTGGACAGAACATGTTAAATGTGAAGCTTTTAAGAATCACTCTACTTTTTCTGACAAGCTTCTAAAATCATTGGAAGCAGATCTCTGCTCCAGAAAAATCACAAGATTAGGAGCCCTCTACGTGATGAATTCCTGTCTGAAAAAGCACTTTTCTAACATTGATTACCATGGCAACTCCTATTAGGTACTTTATTAGCTAAGTTGCAGCCAGGGAACAGATTACCCTATTTCGTATAATCATGTCTCGGGTAAGTAAGGTTGAATAATCAATGCAGTGCAATTTTTAACCAATTTATTTAAAAGGTTTCACAGCATATTTTTACATGAAAAGTATAAATGAACTTTTCAGTAATATTAAGGGCGACAAAAAGTTACCACACTATTGTTCTAGTATTACCATATGCAAATTAAAATTTTAAGTAATGGTCCTAAATGAATGGAAAAAAGAGCAGAACACCATAACCCTTTGACAAGGTACTGTAATTTTTCATTGCCAAGGGAAATTGCATTCACAAAAACAATAAAATCAATTTTTACAAAGCAGGAGCTTAGCTAGGCTACAGATGCAGGTTTCACCTGCTTTGACCATTATCACTTTGATCTTGTGAGGTCTTTGAATTTCGTTCTCCAAATTACTTAATCACCAAGAATCTTGCGTATTACAGCTTTTCAGTTTTCACGGTAAAACCAAAGGACTGAACAGCATAATTATAGACAGAGTAAGAACATATTAAAATTAGAGAAGGAAATACTGTATTTAGATGTCATATGATGGGAAAG
>NW_010522487.1:225078-274003 GCF_000687285.1 Phaethon lepturus
TTCCTCCCTGAAGCTTTATTGCTGGATGTCCCATAGATCAGGGGAAGAACTTCAATGATGTGTTTCTGAAAGTACATTAGTCTCAGAAGGAGAAAGAAATAATTATACAGTACTTAGAATTTTTCTCATTTTGATCCTAGCACTGCCACGGATGTTTAAAACTCCTCAAGTTAGTGCCTGTGATAGTACTTAGATTTAAATTTTTATTCAGCAAATACCTAAAAAAGTATTTTGTATTTTAAAGATGGAAGAGATATTTAAGGACTCATTTTAATTACTTTAAAAAGTAGTATATTGATCTAGTTTCAGAGATTATCCTCTTTTCCAAGTCCATTTTGAATTTTAAACTACAAATAATTTTAAGTACCATAGAAAGAAAATTAATGTGTGTATCAACTGAACTCATACAGCACCCAAAATTCCTGCTTTGAATTGAAAGTGCACTCAAAAAATCATAAAATAAATACAGAAAAGAAACTACCAAGAAGAACCATGATTATTCAGATGTGTTTTACATGTATTTAAATTATTTCTTTGAGAAACATTGAAAAGCATTCTAAATATCATTAATATTATCTGCACAGTCTATGTAGGGAATAGAGGGGAAAATAGTGAGAGACTATGTAACAAAGGTGATTACAAAATCATGTGCCTATACTAAATCTCTAGGTTCTGTCCAACACCAAGTATCTCCTCTTGGCTCTTTTTTTTAAAGTATTTATAGCAAAATTCATATATGGGGGAAAAAAATAGATATAATTGGGAGAAAGAGTAAGAGGCAGTGCTAAAGTACATGAACTGTATCTGATGAAGAGTAGACACCAAGAGTAATGTGATTTATCTCACTAGGAACAGATAATCCTGAACTGCTCCAAATCCCAATTTATTAGTCTGGGGAATATAAGGAGTCCCTCTTCCAACAGGTGTCAGTAATAAGCCTAAACATTCCAAGCTAGGTGAATTTTCATCTGCTATTGCAAGCAGTTGGGGAGAAAAATGAAGAGTACCAATATTTCATGGGCATTTCAAAGACAGCAAAACTGTCATCAGAACAGATCTGATTTCTTTAAAAAGACAAACACACACTGTAGAACAGCCAGAAGTTAGGAAGTTCTGTATGAAGATACCTTCACTCTTTTCCATTATGCATTTTAAAACATTACTTTTAATTAAGCCAGTTCATAATAATTTCTAAAATGTGAACTTTTAAGGTGATTGCATCATATCACTTACAAACTTTACCAGAGACACAGCTGGAGATTGTACAGAAATCTCCAACTTTTCTTCTGGAGCAGGAAACAGTGATGACATCATGTACCCTATAATAAATCCTATACAGTTCCTACAGTCTTAAGGCATCTCTTTTTGACAAACTTGTTTGTGGTCAAACTAATTGCTTTAAAACCATGGTACACAAAAAAGTAGAATAAATACTTCCAGAGAAAAGTGTTAAGATGGAGAGTACTGAGTTGACTCAG
The DNA here is from genome assembly GCF_000687285.1 of Phaethon lepturus. Lineage (NCBI taxonomy): Eukaryota > Metazoa > Chordata > Aves > Phaethontiformes > Phaethontidae > Phaethon > Phaethon lepturus. The sequence continues at coordinate 226,557 of NW_010522487.1, forward strand.
GAGTCAAAAATACAGTGGAAGGAAGCAACAGACATTGTACCTAAAAAAGCAGTCACATGAATTTAAAAACAGAAAATGGGACCTATATGTAACTTTTTATCCCATGGTTTTCTTGGCTTATGTATTAGTTTTATTTCTCTCTCTCGATTCATTTTAGTTGTGCTTTTTGTTTTTATAGTTGTACTGTACTAAAAATAGGTGTTCTTAAATTTTGATCAGTTCTCGTGTTTTAAAATTACTTTAAAGCAGATCTGGATCTTCCAACATGGAATTTCTGATCCCCTTAGAGCACATTGTTATAATAATTTTTACCAAAAGAATGTTTGAAAACAAGTCCTTTATAATCACGTGATTCCCTTAATCAAAAAAAGAGAAAAACACCCCAACGTTTTTCTCAGTGTTTTATCAGATAAGTCTGAATTATTAACAGGCCTGAGTTCTCTTGGAAAAGCAAATAATAACGTGCTTTCAGTCAAGTAATGTGGATCAAATAACAGGGAAGCATCTTGTAGAAGCTAGACTAATAATACTGCAAGAATTTAATCTGACTGTAATCTTACATTTCTTTCTAAAAGGTTACAGAAAAAATAATTTTAAACATAAGCCAATTTATTATTTTCTGGATATTTAAATAGGTTAATTAAAATAGCAATGAATATATTAGAAGACTTTCCAATGCCAACTTGAACACAAAGTTGTGGCAGCTTTTCATGATAAAATAAGATGCACTTCAACTTCTAATCACAGAATGAGCAAAATCTCACATAAACACACAGATGTATCTGAGTACAAAGATATATTTAGGCTGATGGAAGTCATAATCTCAGGTAAAAGATACCTTTAAAATATGATCCAGAGTATCCGCAAGTCAGAGGCTGGCACCCAACAGCATAGGTCTTGATGCTGAAACAGAAAGTACAAACAAATGCAAGTATATGAATCACCATATCCTATTCATCAGTTTTTTAAAGTAGTTTTACTTAGATTATAGAAGTATGTCTCAAATAATTAAAAAAACCACAACAAAATACATAAATTTAAATCATACCAGGTATTTTTATGTCCCGAAAGAGATTAAAATAAATCAACTTTTGCATAAGGTCTTCTTTCTCTCTGTTTTTTAAAATTTTTATTAAGTATATGATGAGTTTATAAATAAACACATGAAATTAGGAGCAAAATATTTGTTCGAAATAGCAGGGTACAAAAAATGTAATAGATCTCAGTAATAAAAACTTGGAATCAGAATATTTTTCAAACCTTAAAAAGAACATGACAACAGTCTTTTTGTGTTCTTTTTCCAGGCAAATACTGATCAATTAAAACTCTGGTTGCATACTTGCAGTTTATTCATTGGTTTAGGAGAATAAGATGGCTGCCCTCCAGGCATTTGCTAATGGTATTATTCTTGATGAATTTTTTTTTCCTTAGGATATTCAGAGGTTATAAAGTACTCTGAAGGTTGATTTATGCCTGCCACGAAGCTAAAGTCTAGAACACTTCTCCAGCAGACAAGAAAGATAATATTTTACTTAAAGGTGTCTTCATTAGTCTGCACAAAGGAAAGCTGAAGACAGAAATTTATACTAGTCATTTGAGCTCAGAGATCCTAATTACATTTAGTACTGAGATTCAAAGAAGGGAAGAAAGCATCAGTCTAGTGAAATTGTTTATTGTTGTTGTTTTTCTCCTAATAATAAGGTGCCAGATGGAAATCTCTTTCTATATTAGCAACCTAATTTTAATTGTGTTAGTGAAGTTGTCTTATTGCTTCTATTAACTGATAGACTCATTTGTAGAAAATAATTTATTCCATCACACAAATATTTAACAACTTGTTCTTAAGCTGGAAATTCTAAGAAGTTAAAAAGTCTCTTTAAAGCTCTTTTTTCTTAGTCACATTGCTGTACTAGAGCAAGCATCTCCTCTTAAACATCTGAGATGAACTATTCACTGGACAAACTGGCATAGCTCCCCTGAAAACAGTGATACAGCTATTAAATTGTAAGAAACCACAGCCTTTTTCTTCAGCGCTTATTCAAAACTTAAGTTTTATGCTGGCAATATGAAAAAAATTAACACTCTCACAAATTCCGTATTTTTAAGCTCACAATGTTTTTCTGCACAATTTTATAGGGAGACCTGTGATACCTGATACAAGTTCTTCACATCTTTTTTTCCAATTTGTCCTTTATCCACTGTATTTTTATTTTAAAATGCAGCACTAAAAGAGTGATCTACTAAGATTCACTGGATGTGAGCTTTGAACTACATACAACCTACTGGAAAGGCAAAACTCTTGCTTTTTATCTTTGAGCTGCAACTGAATCTGTGGAGCAGGTGCAGCTTTCTCAGTGTGGTGGACCAACATGCAGCTTCTGTCTTAAAACGTCTCGCAGTTCCAAGGGACCCACACCTCTCTTGGTGCAACGGCTCAAACATGTCTTGATACGGAGCAGACCCCAGAGAAGAATGAGATACCAGCTCACGCAGAGCAGAGATACGGTGCAGGCACAAGGACCGGTTCCTGCAGAGAATACGGAGACTGTGGGACTCTGACTGTAATAAAAATGACACCATGAGAAGCAAAAAGGGGGACCCCCACCACCAAGGAACAAGAGGACCAACGGGACACCGATGGATCCATGAGTGGTGATATCTTCTTTGTGCTCTCTCTTACGGACTGAATTGCAAGAAAACGGACAGGTGTTTGGCGACAGGAGGGAAACGGGCTAACGTTCTCCCACTGAATTGGACTGTCGTGACACCGCAGCTCTGTGGTGGTAGCTATTGCAACTAATTCTTTCTTTCTTTCCTCTCTTTTGTCTTTCCCTTGCATTTGAGAACCTGTTGTCAGGCAAATAATGTTACCTGACGCTTGACTCTGTTTTGGGTCTTAATCCTGTTCCCGAGAATGCGAACAAAACCTTGCTCCGGTCTATGACCGGCACATGACACTCAGCTACCTGCAAAAGGGGCAGGACATGAGACACAAACTAAGCAAGGAGCTTTCGTGCAGAGTGTGAGAGTAGAAAGCAAACCAGGAGGAGGAGAAGACCTATCATGAGCAAACATAGTAGAAAAAGATTGAGCAGTTTTTATTTTTTACCTGTCCATACTACCTCCTGGACTTTTTTTTTTTTTAATTTAAACACCTGTGCCCCCAAACAGTTCAGCTTGCTTTGTTACTATGCACCAACTCATACCTTACATTTAAAGCACTTAGAGACTTTCCCTATCCTCTAGCATGCTATTTAAGAAAAGACAGGTTAACCACGGTCCTGAGATGGTTAACTTCAGCTCCTCTAACATTGGTTTCTGAAGTATTAAAGATCCTTAGATAGCCCAAAGAATGATGCAAGGCATGGTTTTAACATTAGTGTCCTGGGAGAAGACCCACACTAAGAAACTTGCCCTCCAAGCACAAGACAGACAACAACGTCAAGTCTAGCAAGGAGACAGACAAATCAATCTTTTTAGAAGGACGTCCCAACTCCTCTGATTCCATTTCCGATCTGTTTAGACAAAATCAAAACAGTGATCTGTACTTATCAAAGAGCTCCACCAAGGATCTGGCAGAGATGAACACGGCTGGGACATGCGAGTTGAATTTACCTAGAGGCATATGGCAGAGGACCACACAGGAAAGAATTAACTAATGACTTAGGCGCACCATGCCCAAATTCTGGTGAGTGGCTGCCAACCCAAAAGCCCAGGTAGGAGCTATTAGGTAACAGGCTGCAGACATAAACCTGGGAAGTATATAGCTGAAACTGGAAACAAAGGGACTCAAGCTGGAAATTACACTCCTGTAGCAAGTACGAACTGCTACAATGCCTCATAAAACAATAACGGAAAAATACACTTGTTTGGAATTCTGATGACCCAGGTGGGTATTACAACGTTTTCCAGAACTGAAAAAGGGTCTAGTAATAACTTATTTCTTAAAGTTTGTGAAGGTCATGTCTGCTGCATAAAGTTGAGTGTAGGGAGAGAAACAAACCAAAATTACTGAAAAGAGAATCTCTATAAGCTTACTCAATCATGAATTTGTAAGATAGTGAAGCATACACCAAAAGTGAAGGAAGTGACACTTCCTGCAGTAATTTGAGGTAATCCCAGAGTATTATATAGACTGTAAAACATTTCTATATGAAACTGGGAAATGGCTGTGTCATCCATCCAAGAACATAATTTATGCTTTGATTTTATGAGAATTTTGGTTAATTATTACGGAATAACAAAGAGGTAATGTTCATTATCATGTCACGAATTTTCTTAAGAAAGCAAGAAAATAACTTTTTTTTTTAATGGCGCCATGATTATAAATTCACTTGGCATATCAGAATTGCATTGTAAGTAGGGGCCTAAGATTATTTATTGGCTTTTTTGGTTGTTTTTAATAGCAAAAATAGAAATGAAAAAATAAAATGATAAGTTACGAAAAAAACATATAGTTGATAGAGTGAAAGTACCTAATAGATATGTTCTTCTGTCAGAAATATTACTTATACATACTCAAAAGATAATTATGCAGGCTTGTTATCAATCAAAGTCATATTATACTTATCACTTAATATAATTCTGTCTGGTGAAAAGTATATTCTGGTGAATATCGTACATAACTGTGATAACTGATGGTTTGAATGTGTAAGACTGACAAAAGCCAAAAGTTTCAGATATATTGGGTGAAGCTAAAATCTAAAAGTGTGTTATAAACCCTATTAATTAAATATGCATTAATGTTTTCATTAAAAGCATTTAACTAAGGCAATATACTTGTGGAAAGCATATAATATTATCAGAATTTAAAGTGGCAAGCTGTTCATGGAGAGTTCTACATTTGAAATTATGGTATTGCTTGTCTACACAGAAAAGACAAGGGATAGTTTTGGAGATATAAATTTTTCTGCTCATGAAAATATGGATTTACAGACAGGCTGAAGTTGTTGACCCAGCTGACTTCAAATTCTCCAGTGTTTTCAATGGATCTTGTCAAACATAGGCCAGTCACACAAACTGATAAAACAGCTGAGGGATAGGATCAGCTCATCAAGCAGCTCTGTATGTCGTGACTTTCAGAGCCAACCACTCATGTGAAGTGACAGAAGAGTACTTCAACATTTACCTTGAGATTTCTCATCATTCATGATATATCTAATTTTTACTGTTAAATTCCTCTGACCCAAATTTATGTGTCTTTTAATGGCCTTTAATATGAAAGGTAATAGTCTCAGTTTCAAAATCTTGCTGATAGACACAGAAAACATGCTTTCTACAAATTAGATGCTTCCAAGAATGCTTTAAATCCCTTTTCTGTAGGACTCTGAAGCAGATTCTTGTGCACAGGCACAATACCTATAATGCCATCCTGTGGTTCCTGAATTGGTTCTTGCATTCATGAAAGCTAGCATTTTTTTTTTTTCCATTTTAAAGTCTGTACAATAATTGAAATATCACTGTATTATTTCTAAATATTCAGAGGGATGATTGTGCTGCTCATTAACAAAGTCCAGGTGTTCCTTCTCAGAAGGCAAGGACAATACATTCACAGCAAAGGAGCGCCATTTTACCCTCTTCCCCAAATAATTTCTCAGGTCAAAAGCTTTCATTCCAGTAAATAAACACCACTTGGCTTTTCAGGAGGAACTTTTCTCAGACACAACAAAAGAATAGCTCAGTACTGTGCATGAAATAAGACCATTTGAACACTGCTCATTAAATGGAAACTAGGAAAGACGCTTAGAAGAAAAAGGAGGCAGCAGATTGACTCATAGGTCCTCTATTCTTATGACTACTACTGTTTATTACTTTAACATTTTGATAGGCAGCACTGTTGCAATTGAAATATATGGTTAATCTTATATTAAAGAGATAAAGCAAGCACTGAGCTAATAGCAGAGTCACTTGGTCTCTCAAAGCCCTGCATTGTTAGAGTAGAAAATTTAAAGGGCAATGCCATGAGGGAGGAAAAATACATGGAAAAATATTGTTAGTGTAGTCTTGAAAATAGTATTTTAAATAAAAATAAATGAAGATTATGAGACATGCATAGCAAACGACTCATTCAGGTCTTGAATGACTAGCAAACGAATGACTAAAAACATAAAATGTAGTGAAATTTGTTACCCAATAAGAATAAAAGGACCTTTTGTAACATAATTCATTTTCCTAAAGTTAAAAAAAAAATAAAGCTGGAGTGACTTAAATGAACACTCTCTCAAAGGTTAAATAAATTGTAATGCCATAGAACTACTGGTGTTTGGAACATTTAAAGGTCAGTTCCATTTTTTTTTCATAAAGTTTAAGCTTATTTTATTATTTACAAGAATGGTATTTCCCTCAGTTGAGGAAGTTTTGAAAGGTCCATCTTAATATGGTAACACTATCGGAAGGGTACTGCTAGGTTGAACAATGAGCATGGCACAGAGGCATTGTCTCTTCCTCCACCAATCTAGCATCAGCACAAACTTGCACATATATACAGCATAGCATCACAGCAAGAACAAATACTAAAGTTTTGACCTCAGTAAAGGTGTGCCAAAAAACATTATGCCAGGGCTAACACGTATCTACTTCAGGTGTTTTGACCTACAGCAAATAAGAATAATTACAAAATCATTAAGGTTGGAAAAGACCTTCAAGATCATCAAGTCCAACCACTAACCCAACACCACCATACCCCCTAAACCATGTCCCAAAGTACCATGACTCCACCCTGTCCCTGGGCAGCCTGTTCTAATGCTTGACCACTCTCTCCGTAAAGAAATTTGTCCTAACATCCAGTCTAAACCTCCCCTGGTGCAACTTGAGGCCATTTCCTCTCTTCCTATGGCTAGTTACTTGGGAGAAGAGACCAACACCCACCTCACCACAACCCCCTTTCAGGTAGTTGTAGAGAGCCATAAGGTCTCCCCTCAGCCTCCTCTTCTCCAGACTGAACAACCCCAGTTCCCTCAGCCACTCCCCATAAGACTGGTGCTCCAGACCCCTCACCAGCTTTGTTTCCCTTCTCTGGACACGCTCCAGCACCTCAGCATCCTTCTTGTAGTGAGGGGCCCAAAACTGAACACAGGATTCAAGGTGCAGCCTCACCAGTGCCGAGTACAGGGGTACAATCTCTGTTAAATGTTACAAGATCAGTACAGAACAATATTTTGAGTACTTGTACCGCCTTTTATCCACAAAGTATCCATACAGAAGCAGATTTTAGAAAATTATGGGAATTAGAATTAATCATTTTTGACTGATGATGTGAACCTACAAACGCTAACCTACAAATTTATGATAAACTGAGAAATTCCTTCCGTGAATGAGGCAGGCCCCTATAGAGAGGGGTTTAAGAGGCACATGAACTAGGATCTTCCGATAAAAAGTTAATGCAATTGGGAATCTACATTTTTGATAATCACATGCCCTGATTTCCAATCAATTACTTGAAATCTTACCTTTTAAACTGTGGTAAAATAGAATTTTACGTGTAATGTGTCATTAAACATCACTGCCTCTTCCTGTACTCTAATAAATAACTCTTTATCACTTGTGCAGTTGTTGCTTCTCCCATTATCTTGCAAAAAAAAAAAACAAACAACCTGAGGAATTCCTGTTCAGGCTGAAATATTTATTGATGGGTAACAGATTGATTCAAATACTTTAACCTTATTATTGTATTTTCAGACTTAGTATTTGGTCAAAATATTGCAAAAAATTGTTATTTTCATTATCACTATTGAAAAGTGACTCATAAGAGTTGCCTTTCAGATCATCACTGACAGGAAAATGGTTCCTCATAGCCTTCATGCACATCTTTCCCTCTGTAAATTTTTGAATATTTAATTTTACTTTTAGGTTTTATGGTATCTTCTCACTCCTTTCCACTTCCTGTTGTAGTTTTACATATATAATGTATATAAATCATAATAATAACATGTAAATTATATATATATAAAAATTCTCATTGAGTCTTACCTACAGTGGATAGCCATATAGAAAAATTATCTAATAAATTCTTGTTTTATAAAAGATAAAAACAAGAGGTCAATTAAGCAGTAATTGATAAGGTGTTAATAATTATATCCCTACCTCTTACCTCTAGTCCTTCTTAGATGTTTAAAAGGTAAAAGAAAATAAAATGTATGCATTAATGACACTGTCTTTTCTTTCCAGCTCCCAAAGTAAGTAATTTCATTTCTTTGTCCTTCCCATTCCATTCCTGAGAGATGGAAAAATGAGGAAAGTAAGCAAAGTTAAACATTTTTTAGGGGGACACTATTTTACCTTTTGAAACAGTTGAACACATTCAATTGTGCACATTTCAACTAACATTTCCATTTTTTTAATTAGTGCCATTATTCTTTACATTAAAAATCCCTTAATATTATCTTCTTTATCATGTCTTGTATTGAAGAAAAAAAAATTATTTTTAAAGTTTATTTTTAAAATCCTACAAAGCATTTGGGAAGGGACAGGATGCAGTGAGTAGATTCACTTACATGGTTAGTTCAATCCAGATTAACTTCATAATTCAATATTCTGTTTTATGAAGAAAATTTATTTTTTTTTTTAAATCTAAAATACTTTCAGGTGACCAGCACACTGAATAATCAATTTGAACACCACTGCAGCAATTTGTATATAAGTACAGTAGTTATATTTTGTATGATTTGTAAGCTGTCTTTCTTGTTATTTTTACCTTCCTTGTAGTAAACTACAAGGTAGAGATATGGCTGAGAGTTGTTTTATCCTGGCTGCTGGGTCACATACAGCTTAAAACCTCTCAAGACATCGAATGAAGAACAATGTATCTGCTCAATGTTTTAACTGTTAACAGTTAATTAAACATTTGAAAATAGTGACTTTTGGAGCTTCCTTGATAACAAGTGGAGTCTAATGGTTCTGTGTTGCTACTATGTGACCGAATAATATAATAACAGAAGGCAAATATAATAAAAAATATACAGTGTATTGATATGTCTGATGACTTACACATAAAAGTGTACTTTTTTTTACAATAGTATCCTATTGCAAATATAAAAGAATACTGTTGCTCTTCTAAAATGTTGCACCTATAACTACAAGATCTTGAACACATGATTCTAAAAATTGTCTTGATGATAAAATGCAAATATATATAAACAAGCTAAAATAAAATATACAGAGAGACATTTGATCAAATGATGTTCACTAAAAGTTACCTAGCTGTGATGCCACAACAAGTGATGCCCTTTATTTTACTCCCCTTTCTCCCCCTCAAAATACTGAAGATTGACTAACAGGAGAAATCCAAGATCATCAGAACATTGGAAAATTTTTCTGTATAGAAGGGCAATCTCTAAGCATCAGCTCAATTTTAAGAGGAAAAGGGATTCCAGTTTCATACCCTCTTAGTAAACTCAGGGAGGTGAAAAAGCATCTTACTATGTATTCACTTGAAATTTCATGAGTATGATAATTTCATGTTTAATACCCCACTGAGTCAAACAGGAACGTACATACATATATACTAAACTGTAGGTTTTAAACTGTTATAAAACAAAAATCTGAGAAACTCTCAAAAGAATGTTCAGTAACATCTACAACCATCTCAACAAAAATGGAGAAATTTTCTGGTAGTGTTTGTTATACAAGTAGCTGTAAACAAAACAATATGTAAAGTCAGACTAAAATAGTGGTATCTAATCACTACTGAATTGGGGGGCCCAGGCCTGTCTTAAGAGTTATAGGATGATCCTGTAAGGCATACATATTTCTTTTTAGAAATCCCTCCTCCTTTTTTTTTTTTTTTTTTTTTTTAAATGGCCAAAATGTTTTTACTCGTTCCATCTTACAGGTAGAAAGGAAAGAAAGAAAAGGGAAAAAAACCTACCCATAAGAACCCTTGTATCTGACCAAAATAACAAAATTATCTCATTTGAAATTAGACATCTAGCAGTGAAATGGAAAGTCAGTTTTGTAAAAGAAATGTTACAAATAAAACATCAACCATACCTGTGCAATTAAAATTAATATTGTCAACATAAAAGCAGTGCTCACCTCAAAGCTGTGGATTAATTAACCAGTCAATATCCAGCTATATCCCTCCTCTGCTGATGCTTAACACAATGTTAGATTTATATCTTGCTTTCTCAAATCAAAATAAAATTATAGTTATTTGAGGGGCAGTGAGGAGATAAACTTCCACAACTGTAGTCCTGTCTGTCCTTTACTTACACAGTCAGCAGGCTCAGTCCTCTAATACACCCTTGAGTGATTTCACTCCCCCTGTAATTTTATTGAACTGAAGCATTTGCAGGATTTGACCCTTTTTGAGTCATTTCCATCTATTTCATAAATCTTTCTGCATTGAAAAGACATCTCTCAGCTTCTTTGCATGTTAGTATTAAGCCTTGAGCTGAATGGAAATGTGCTTTTCCCAGCACTGTCGCAGCTGCATCTCTTTAATTCTAAGCAGGTAGACTTTCTCTTCGGAACTACCATGTTGGCTAATGGCTGCTGGGTCTTTTCATATTGTTTTTTCATATACAGCTGCTCTATTACTGTTGCTATTCCAAATCTTCTATTGCCAGTTACAGTATGAAAATATCTCTGAGAACTCATTCACGGACTGAGCCAAATTCAAGCAGGCATTTCAGTAACGTATTTGAATTTGTTTAATACCTTCAGTTCTCTTTCTAATCCATAAGTTTAATTAAAGTCATTGCTTTCCATTTACAACCATATACTTAACATTTTATTTTTCTGGAATAAAAATGATGAGTCTGAATTCCAGTCTGTAGGTCTTTAGAGGATTAGGATATATACACAAATATTTAGCTTGATAGATGGTTTTATAATAACATTTATGTTTAGAATGCAGGGAGTTGATACAATGAGATACATTTCAGTATAAATATAAGCAAAACCAGACCTACTACAAACTTGTATCATTTATACTTTTAAGATAAAATTTAGTAGAGGGGGAATAGGACACAAACTGAGGAAGTAGGAGAGAGAACCAAATCACAAGTTTCACTTTTATTAGATTTCTCAACTGACCCTTTCGCTCTCAGCTTCCCTTAAAGACGCTTATCACTGATCAATTCACAGGCTTTTTTTCCTTTAAACTTCAAAGTAGTCCATCTTCACGTGCACTTACCGCAGCCTTTCAAGAATCCGCTACAGTTTAAGTTCCTTTTCTCAGTAGATCCAGAGTTAAATTCAGTAGTGAAATCCAATATTTTATGTTGTCTTAAAAATTAAGATGTAAATGGCAAAAGTGAAACAAACCCAAAACTTGTTCCATAGGATTTCATAAAGCAAGCTTTGCAAATTTACTCACTTATTCCAGCACATGATCAAAACCAAGCAATTGTGCACAGAGTTCTGGAGCTTACCATATCAAAATATTAAAGAAAAACTGACAATCAACAGAGCTCTTGGACTGATACCTTGTTAACACGTATAGGAACAGGCAGCAAATACATTTTGCAAGGAAAGTCCTTAGTTACACTCCTGATGTGCATGGCTCTTCCATGCCCGTCTTCCAAATGCTCATGTTTTTCTTTCTCAGTAATGTTACCAGAGATTAAGGCATTTACTTAGAAGTGGAGCCAAGCAGCTTATAGCTCAGTCTTTATGGTCTGTGAACAAGCCTGTAAGAAGCAAAGCTCCAAGTTGCCACATCATCACTGTGACTCATGCCAGCTGTCAAGTATCTTTTCTACTTGTTTTGGAGCTCTAGCTTAAGCTAACCAGTTTCACTTGGCATTTGAACAAATTGGAGGTACTTATATAGCGAAGTATTGGCCTGAGCTGAGAAGTGACCATTAAGAGCAATGCCTCCAAGCAGAATCTGACACTTGCCACCTCTCACCAGAGACCAATATATGCTGTTCGAGCACATTTCAGTACTCGTCCACTGAAAGTTAAAGAGGTTGACAGGTGAACAGGGAAAAAACTTTCACACAGGCAGGTGCCAGATTCATTTGGAACCTGGTGCTCTCAGCTGAGACTCGTGACTGGCAGTGTGAAGAGTTTCTCCTCACTCAAAGGTGTTTCCCTCTACATTGGAATGTAACAGCCTATGTTGAAAATGAGTTGATGACTTCCTACTGATGTTGTTGCTTGCTTGTGCTTTAAGCAAAAAAGATGCAACTAGAATCCAAAGTGGAAAGGATAACTCTCATCTAGATGGAAATAGGAGGACTTAAGGCTTAAGAATCAGGTCATGGAACTTGAACAATGCCTAGTTAGGAGCTATTCAGTGTTTCAAAAACTCATTGTTGCCCAGCCTGAACTAAAATGGCCTGAAGAACACATAAAAGGTCTACGTTCTCCAGATTGAGATCTGGAAAACAGATTCTCCTGACCAGTACAGTAGGCTGTCTCCAGAGCATGCTCGACACACAAACTGAATAAGTTTTCTCACAAAATGAAAGTGCAGCTGATTTGTTTGGCAATGAAGCCTGCAGTGAAACCTGCCACTAGCCAATTTTTGTACAGGTTAATGGTTAGGCAACAAGATATTCCAGTGATTAAAGGTCCAAGAAGATCCAATGCCTCTCTCTGGCTTTCCTCTCACCTTTGAGCCACGAGATTTACTTAACAGGCTTACAGGAATTTTACACTCTAGGTGTCCACAGAAGTACAGAAGCATTCTTCACCTTCTTACTGAAGTTGTGCCAAAATAGAACAAAGTATGAAAAAAATTATTGGACTGGAAAGAGGGCAAGTACAACAATGGGTATGACACTGTAGTAGGGTGATGATGGCACTTGCCTGGAGCTGGAGAGTTCTGAGTTACAGTTCATTCTTCCAGGATTATTTATTCACTTATTTTTACCCAGCATACATAATGAGAAAAGTTTAAACAGATTGAGGAGCAAACATGGAATTTGTCTCTGAATATATCATCAGGTAATTTTACTTTAGCTGCAAGTTATTGTACCTCATTCTTATTATCTCATTCCTTTATAAGATAGAGAGGAGTTTAAGACATTTCAGAATAACTGCTTTGGAATAACATTTTTTAACGTAGAGCAACTACTGTCTATTTCATTAGCAGTTTGTTACTTTTTTTTTTTCTAGAATACTAAAGACTTATACACCCACAGATAAAAAACAAAGAAAAGGAAAAGAGAAAAGAGATAAACACACCTTTTCATAAAGAAATGTAAAAATTTTGACTTCTAATTTCAGGTTTTTAATATATACACCTCTTAGCCAATGTAAACAGGTGAGATCTGAGTTCATAATACATCATAGGTGTTAGGCTTGTCAGCCAGGCATTGCTGATGATGGAGGTCTTTCACCTGTTCTCTTCCCTTGGATTACCTGTCCAGGAAGTGGGTGGTATGTGTTTCCACACAGTGCTAGTGGTGCAAGACTGCTTTTCTTTTAATGATCCAAACCTCTCTCTGTAATTTATTCAGTCACAAAGTTCCAGTGGAAGTTTTGGCACTTAATGACCTTCCACGAATCAGAATATACATTGTTTCTTTGCTAAATAATTTGTGATGTTGATTTTTCAGCTGGTAAGATGCAAAATCATTAAAACACTGAAATTCCTAAAATGCTTCTGTTGAGATAGACAATACATTTGCTTAAACATTATTTTTGTACTAATTATTACAATAGACTTGATATATTTGATATATTTTTTAATTTACAAACAGCAGCCACCTTAAATCAATGAGTGCTTATTTTGAATTTCTTTTAACAGGATCAATTCTCCTCAAAATTTACTCAGGGATAATTAATAGAGAAATGTTTCTAGCACTAACGTGACATTCCACAGAGTGCGTTTGTAGGTCTAAGTTAGTTAAAGCTACACAAGGATGTGAATATCTAAAGGTTTTGCCTTTGCAAAACCAAGAAAATAGCTTTCTTTTGCAAAAATAGCTTTCCTTTGCAAGCCAAGAAAATGGCTTCCTTGATTCATACCGGTTCTGGCTTGGAGTAATGTCATCAGTACCTTGTTAATAAAAATAAATTATGTCAAGAGGCCTGATGAAACTACGATGGAATATTATTGGCCATGTAATAAATACTAAATAAGTGGCTTCAGCAGGGAGGAGGGCAAGCATTTCTGTTTTTTTATTTAGTTCTATTATTGGAGCAGAGGAAGGGCTACAGGAAGAATGAGTGTCTCTCTCTTTGTATCTTCAAACAATCACCTGCCACCTAGCAAGAGCCTGGGTGGAAGGAGATATCTTCAGAAGCAAAGCATGTGTAGGAACAGAAAACAGCAGGGTCAGACCCCCTCTGACAATAGCATGGTGTGTGTGAATAACCCTACAGCACAAGCAACAAATGCCGGAAAGGAACTGGGCCATCAACTCCTGGGTTAGCACAGCTTTTTTTAATATGGACAGCAGGTTTAAGTCTAGTCTGCTGTGTTCAGAATTAGATCTGGATCACACAAATAAATGTAACTTGTACCTGGTTATCAGTACTAGCTTATAGAAAGAACATGGACACATTCTCATTTATTTCAAAAGAAATCCTAGATGGTCCATGACTATTTTGTTTGTAGGTGTATTTTACCAGGAGGTTATCTGAGATTTATTTAACTTGTTCAATACTGATTAGTTTCAGAATAAGTAAAAATGAAATGCTAAAACATATTGTTTGAAATTATTTCAGTGCTTTTGAGCTTTTTGTATCACAGAGCTTGCAGAGTGCACTTCCTTACAGAGTGCTGCACCAAGAATCCGCAGCCAAACTTTGAACCTTTGTGCCAGTTAATTCTCGTTTATTTGAAGATTCCTCTAAAATTCCAACAGCTCTATTTTCACTTGTATATTTCTGACAACCCATGTTAATGGGAAGCTGAGCTTTTACTAGAGTACCTTATACAGCCTCTTCCTCCTTCCAATTGTGAAGGGTCATCAATTGTGGAAAAAAACAAAACCCAAACCCCCTCTTTTCCTTTTTCCTGTAGCTGCTGTCAGTCACTTTAAATACATTATCTTGCAAATCTCTCCCAAGGCTGTCCTATTTTGTTCCATCTCTCTCTATAAAACAAAGGCTTTTTTCCACCTTAGTATGTACTTACGGACTGATTTTTTTTGGTCTGCAATATAGGATTTTATGCTGTTAGAGGTCATGAATTACATACTGAGTTTATGCTCACTCAATAAAGGTTATTTTTTCACTGCTCCTTTACATCTCTAAAAAGCACCTTTGATCATAAAATTCTCTTTGATCAACTAGAACAAAGTCTTCAGAGGTGTGTTAAATTGTTCACGTTGTGTAAAATCCTTACTTTACAAAGAGACAGTGTCTCTTTTCTGCTCTTTAATAGTAGTATTACCAGTGAACTCTCCTGTTGATTCATTATTTATTAGCAGAACAGTCACCTTAATCGTTATTATTTCCTCTATTACAGAATGCAGTTCTCGCTGCTCTCCCTTATACCTGAGGTAGTATTGAGAATTCTGCGCTGCATTTTTATTGAAATCCTTAGTCTCTCATGACTGGCTTCACTGTCTCACAGTATGTGTTCTTAGATATTAATAGAAGTTACTAGTTTAGATTCTGACTTCTTCATACACAAAGAACAAACATAGTTTCAAGTCTGAATAACCATTTTGTACCCAAATGACACCAAAGAAAGAACAAAAGTAGCCCAGAAGGCACCCTGTGTTTCTTCACAATAGTAGTCTGTACAGAGTCTAACAAAGAGTGATTGTGCAAAAGCTAAATGCTTGGTTAAACCAGGAGCAGCAATGCCGAGAGTGATACTTCACCTAAATTAATGAACAAGGCTTTCTAGTTGCCCCTCTGTTTATCAAATAGAGAGGGCATGAGCACAATATTCACTTACTAGTAGGTTATGTTGCCCCACAGTAGTTCAGATCAATCAAACCTCCAATTATGGCATGACCACAGTGAACATTTGAAAGGGCTGAGCCGTAGACCTCCACAGCTAAGTACACAGTGCCTACACTTTACATTAAATTGCAAGGGTTTTTTATCAGCCTCATGTTCTTTTGGGCTGGCTTTCAGGGAGTCCTACAAGGTTCTGAGTAAAACATGCTTTTCAGTTTACTGTGTAAAAAAAAATCATATCCAAAATGTAAATTAAAATTTGAAATCTTGGTATGAAAAGGAGCTGGATAGAAATAATTACAGACTTTTAATTTCAGCTATTTTATTTTTCATTAATTTTATTACCAGTTCTGTTAGAGCTAGGATTCTCCCTGAGGACTTACTCAATTATAACACACATTAATAACAAATATTATTTTGTATTTATTAAATTTTGTCCTTCTAAAAACTCCATTAATTTTGAATTGAATAACACATACTCAAAGATAAATACAAGGAACATTCTCCTATGGAAAATTAAGTCATCAGTCTAATTATCAAAGACATAATTAGAAGATCTGGTGTTTTTTCCCTCTCCCCAGTTGCTGGCCTTTTTCAGGCCAAAAAACCATATTTGCTGTAAAAATGACATTATCTACAGTAAGTTTAAGTACAATGAATCATGCACTGAAACTTTCTATCACTTAGATCAACAGCTGGAAGCATCTATAACTTTTTCACTAACCAATCAACAGTTGAATTCTGCCGTGATGCTTAGGTCTGTTGTTTTTATCAACCTCTTCTCCACAGTATGGCTCTCCTCCTTCTAACAGTTACCTTGAATGACATCCCTAGGCAAGTAAGAATCTTCCCTAATACTCAGAAATCCTAAGCATTGACTGCTTGATGTGAAATTTAATGATTTATAATCTAGTTTTAAACTCACTGCAATGGATGAGTTCAAAGAAATTAATACAGTGTGTGGATATCTAACTCAAAAAAAACTTCAGAGAATTATGTATATCCTGAAAATGTATGGGGGTTTTTGTAATAGTGGAAGTTTATAAATTCACATCTTATATTTTAAAATCATCCAGCAACCAGTGACAAACTCAGGAGATCAGCTTCCTATCACTACTTTATGAAGTTTCCATTAAAAAAAAAAAAAAACAAAAAACTTTTTTATTAAAGTCCAACATACATAATATGCATACCACAAATCACAAAATAAAACTGCTTACGAATGTACTCACTTCCCTTTTTAATGTTGTCACTCCATGCATAGACTATTACTATTTTTTGTAATTCCAGTCTTTTAGAAGTAAACTGTTAGCTGTACATAATGGTACGTACTTACTTTACCTTTGTGTGGGTAGGAAGAAAGTCTTTCCATTAATGGCTTGATATAGCTTACACTGAAATGGAAAACGTGCCACTGATCACAAATATATGGTCAATAGTCTCATGACATACAGGAATCTCTTGAATTTTGTAATTCAAGATTAGTTTGAGAATAAATTAGTTTAAAAATAAGTAGAGGGTGACGAACTTTGCAGTAACTGTAGAAATACTATTTCCTTCAATTTTATCTTAGTTAACAGAACTCCCAACCCATAACAGCCATCATTTATTTTCTATTGATGCATAAACAATTTATACTACATGTGCACTTAGAAAGTCTAACTGGGATTCAAATACTGCTTGTGCAATATATTGACAGTATCAGAACTTGGTGGAGACTTACTTGTGATGGAATTGGTAGTCTGTTACATATTTTTGCAAGTAATATCTTTTGATACATGCAAAGCTCCTACCACAATAATGAAAAATAGGATTTCAGTCTTCAACATGCAATTATACATATGCATAAAGAATTGCATAGGAAGATTGCATCTACGTAGGATAAGGACATCTATGCAGAGGGAATTCCAAAATCAGACACTGCCAAAGAAAGGAAAGAATTTTTTGTTCTATTTTTTCTAAGCATACCAGAAGTTTAAAATGAGATACTATAAATTATCTAAGAAAATTTATGAACCTTCACCTTTACTGAAGCTTTTTTTAGAGAATTGAATTATGTATAAATCTTTCTAGCTTAATTTTGACCCTGATTATTATTAATGCTCCTTTCCTTCATTTTAACTTCTTTGATTTTTTGCTATGACACTTTAAATTCTGTAATCACTTGTTTAATTTCGGTGCCTTCCTGTTATTTAAAACAAAATTTACTACCCCTCCCTTAAAAGAACTCATTAAGTATTCATTCTTTATGGGTTTTTTCAATCACTATTCTTTTCAAACAACAAAGACATCAGTCTTGCCCTTAAAATATTTATGTAGCAACATTATAATATAAAAACAGAGAATCAGATTTCCTTAATTAAAACCAGGTTCTGAGTAAGGTTTTCTTATTAGGAATTAGATTCTTAAACTTCTAGAAAGAGACTAGACTGAACGAGTCTCCAGATACTCTTATCTGCTGTGGAGATGGAAACAGGAAGAACAATGTCATGACCTGAAGTAACAAGACTGCAGGAAATACATGTCAATAGAAACCTATGCCAGAGAAATCACGACATGCCTTGCCTCCAGATTTATACTTAGAAAATCTTGCAGATACTCTGGAAAGTTGCTTTCTTCTATGTAAGCAATGCTGATTTACAGTTAGGCTGCAGCTGGATCACTATCATCTCCATTCTGAACCATCAGAAAAAGCTCAGAATGGTTACCCAGTCCCTTTAAAGTGACCGTATTAATTACTCTCGCTGGCTTGCACCATCTTTGGAACACAACTTGCAAATTCCACTGCAGTTTTGCAAATGCTCAAAGGGATCAGTGTAACAAGACTTTTTGTTATACACTTACCATACCTCCTAGGCTTCTTACTAAATTAATCTTATGTGTACAATCTTTTTTTTCTAAAAGATATTTTGTAAATAACTTTCATGTCTCTGCGGAAATTTTGTTTTATTTATTCTCGGGGTAAAGCTTGAAATGAGATTTTTCTTTTCTCTTTTTTTTCCTCTGAAGTTTATGACTAGAGATTTTAAACTTCAAAAGGCAGCTTCAGCTCCTACAGGTACACTGCTGATGAAAATAATTTCCCCTACCTCTTCTCCCCATGTCATCAGACCATTTTAATTATATGACCACATTTCTTTACATAGTACATTCTATTGTCCCTCCAAATGCACTAGCCAAAACAGATTTTTTTCTTCCACTTTTCTTCTATGAACATAGCCTATATTCACTTATCTTAGAAGTAAGTATCTAGGCCTGTGATTTTTTTTTTGTTATCTTCTGTAACACACAAACACTCCTACAGACAGAAAAGTCCAAATCCCTAGACAAGCTAGGGTTGTTTGGTTTGGTTTCTCCCTGACATGTAGAATGGTAAAACAGCTCTTGTAAAAAAGAAAAAAAAAAAAAGGATATGAAAGGCTAATATGAAATATAATTTTTACACGCATCCAGTTTACTGGGGTGCCTTAGACACCATGAAAGTCCTTTCATAAAAGACAAATTCAACTAATATAATTTTTTAGGTGTTTGAATTGAGAAGTTCACAACTGTGGGGTGAATTTTCATGCAGTTTGTACAGGGAACTGCAAACACAACTCAACTCCAAATCAGTCTCAAGACAGAAAAGACAAATCTGTCTTTCCTTTCTTAGGAGTTCCACTGGTCAGGGTCAGTTTTAATTTCCACTGGAGCCTCGACAGTAGCCCTTGAGGCAAAGACTGTCAAAAGGTATGCACTAACTGAGTACAAGCCCAAACTACTCCTGCTTTCTGGACAGCACTGCCTTTTGCAATTTTTCTCAAGGTAGAGAAGTGTGCTGCTTTTGACTGCTTCAGTCTTCCCCAGAGGACTTTCTGCAGGACTTTCCTATAAGTAGATTTATGTCAGTATAGGGAAATTACAGAAAGAATATGAAACATCTTATAGCAAGAGATGCTCCCAAATTAACAATAAATATTTCAATTAAAGATTGGACATGTCATGAAACCACTCAACCAACACCTTAATAGGATATTACATGGCCTAAATAGAAATGGTTATGGTTTATAGTTATTATCTATGACCTATTTTGCAACTGCTAAGGCAAACTTAATGCCGAGCTACCAATCCATACTGAAAAATTCTAAAATGCTGAGTGCATACTCTGTGTACTCTTTAAACAGAACTTACATTGACATCACTTGGAAATTGGATATAAATCTAGGTCAAGGAGCTAAAATGCGTAACAGAAATCAATGAGAAATGATTGTCTAGCTGTTGAATTTGAGATTTTAAGTGTTCCCATTACAACAGCATCAAGCTATTTCAAGTGCTACCAAAGAATGGTCCGATGCTTAAAAATACTGAGACTGGAAGGACTAGCTTGACAAGCCTTGCTTTCAGCTCCTGTGCCAACTGCAGCATCACTCACCTTGCCAGCCCACCTCACGCTCTAGGGTGTCCTTCTGTCAGCACAACTGATATACCAAAGAGATATTGAGAAAATATAACTATAGAACTGACACAAATATAAAACTTCAACCTTAAAAACCCTAAATTTTCATCTTTTTCTTGAGATCTTAATATTTGTAAACAAAGTGCATTATGCAAATTTCTGCTTTATTATCACTATAACAGTATGAAAATAGCTGAGGAGGTATTTAGGAACTTCTCTATATACTTTAAAAATAATTCATTCATTGAAGTGTACTTTATTATCTATGAAAAAAATACTAATGTAGCTATTATAAGAGAAGCTGTACATATTAAAAAGGCTAACAACCTTCAAGGTGTCCATTCACCATAAAACTAATTTCACACCTAGTGTGTTATGTAATGTGCTATGAAAATATTCTTTGCTTCAAGGTATCTTTATATGAGTTTGGACAATACAAAAGTTGTCTTCAACTCTATGCAGATTACCCCTGGAATAATTTTAAAAACAGTAAGATAATGATGTATACCTTTTGTTTCACAAACTGTAAGGTGAGGTAGTTGGTGTAAAAAAGAAAAAGTCATAGTAACTATTTTTCCAAATATTTACCATAATTGCCAATAAGCACTGAAAATATTTGGACTATTGAATACTTTTATGGTTTGTATGCTTTGATGGATCTTTCTAAGACTGATGTAACTTAATGAATGAATTTTATATATTCCATTATTAAATGTAATCAAAAGAAAAGAGTAGAAAATAAACATTATTCCTTGAAGCTGACTGAAAAAAAACAGATTGTCTGAACTGTTTTTTGCTTTTAAAACTCTGTTTTGTCTCAGATGGAGAAACAAAAAAAGTCAAATAGCTACTGAACAACAAACTTCAAGACTTGGTGGCTATTGTGTCTAATAGAAATATTTTCTCAGAACCACACCCTAAAATCCAGATCATCCCTGTGAATCGGAATGGCTGAGGGCAGACTGTTTTTTTGGATCTGCCTTCATAAAGACACAGAAATACAAACACAAGCTCCAACACAATCCAACACCCATCTAAATCAATAAGAAGCTTTCTATTGATTTCATAGGGAAACCAATAATTTCTTCAACAACCTTCAATGAAGCCCAAAAGATAACAAACTGATGTGAGACAGGTACAACCAAATGTAGTCATTCAACATTTCTGAATTTTAAATGAGTTTCTTATTCTTACTGATGGCTATTTCAATCCATTTCAAGTAATTCTAAAATTGTGATTCATCCCTCCTCTGGGAGGGAATATCTGTTGTCATGACTTTATGCTTATTTTCTCAGTAATTCCATTTGCTTAAGAGAGGATACTTTAGAAGAAAGTATAATTTAGAATGAAGATAGATATCCATTTATAAGTCAAAAAACATTTTTTCACGCCGATAATAGTATCTCTTACCACATAATTAAAAGACAATAGGGATTTCTTTGCAACAAGTTAACCAATAAAAAAGAAAATAAATGGAGAACGTATTTATAATACATTCAAAATCTATAAAGGGTGTCTCAACTGGTATCACTTTTTCTTCTCTCAGCCTAAAATCCTGATATTCCTCAGTTGCTAGGATACTCCAGCTGAATAAACTTATTTTTTCTTACTACTTCAATTGTCCACTATTGAAATGCTTGCATTATATACAGAAAGAAAATAGTTCAACTGCAAACTTTTTTCCAAAACCAGCTAGTGGATAACAATGGCATATATGGACAATAAAATGTGTTTTTCATTTTTAAGAATTTATTTTTATACATTCATGCCGTAAAAGAAAAGAGCTTGTTATGACTGCCATGCAACCATTACGCCAGTTTCTCCTTAAATACTTATATATCCAAATATTCTGTGTCTGAAATAGATAAAGAACAGAACAGACATTAGCTCCTCTAAGTATTTCTAGTTTAAAGAAAAAAGCTATAACGTATTAAAAAAAATGGAATTTATATCACATTTCACTATCTTGCAACAAAACTCTACTTCTTTAAGATTAGGAATCCTATGCCTTATCATAAATAACTTTTCAAAAGTTCCAGTAATACATATGGGTCTCAAGTTATCTAGAACTGGGAAATACAGGTGATTTTTATGATCTGTGATAAGATTAAATATACTATACAAGATATGTCTTCTTTCTCAAATATCCCAAAACCCTTTTACTTTTCACAAGACTTAAAACTATACATATTAGAAACTTACTGTATTTGGAGGAGGAAAAAAATAGTATTTTTAGCCATCAGTTATTATGTTTTAACAACCCTAATATATGTATATAACAATATACACAGAATACATATTGAATATAACAGTTTCTGGTGATTAATATACTGTAATTCTGAAGTTATATTGTTATCAGATTTTACAAAGGAAAGTTGGTTGACATCAATCTCTATTCAGCAAGCATTCAGAAACAACCATTATTGTAGATGTTGCCTCAACTGTGTATATCCTCTTTGAAGGTCATATCAAAATTACAAAGAAGTAGAAAGAAAATCAGAATTCTTACATGAAATAAAAAAAAAAAAACACAACACTATGAGAAGCATCACATGAACAAAATTCAACAAAGAAATCTCTGCTTGACTGAGAGCTGCAATTTTAAGCAAGGACAAAGAATAAGCTCTCCTCAGCAAAGTCTATAGAAAATGCAAGATAATCATACAATATGCTTGAGATAGATTTTTATCACTGTAACTGGTCCCACAGTAGAGCTTTAGAGAAGAATATAAGTATGAGGGATATGTTGCAACAGTAACATTTATCAAAATCAATTCCAAAGTTTTCTTGGCACCATCTGTTGACCTTCAGCATAACTTTGTACTATTACTGTCAAGAAGAGGACAAGGAATTCACAAGTAGATGATACTGATTAGAGAACAAAGCTCAAAGGATGCCTTCATCTGTGATTTGCCAGTGATACTGGGAGCCCTCCAAGCAAATTAAAGTTTCTGACTTCATGAACAGAAGGTTTTTTGTGATGTCACCACAGTGCAATGAAGAGTAACCCTGAGCAGCCTATACCTGCTTGTAGTCTGGTCATCTGAATTTCACCTGAACTGGTCTGAAACTTTAAAACTCTCACTTATTAAGGTAGTACAGAAAAAAAATAACCTTGTGGTGTAACCAAATGCAACAAAATTTTCACTGGAAAACCTTTGTGGACACACTAGGTACATCAATTTTTGTACATTGGACAGCCTACAAAAGTGATTGGCATTTCTAGTGTGCAATTAAATTAGACATAAACACACAAACTTATCCAAAATATTTTGTGACATCAAAAAGGAAGAAAATTTGGCATGAATTGTTGACAATTGGTCAAAGATGCAATGTAGTCTCTCTATGTTAAGCTTTTCAATCTTGACTGAATCATTAATGAACTTTTTTATGCTATTCACTAACTTCCTGGGAATACTAAGTTAAAATTCTCAGGTTCTGACTAGCTTTTTCGGACTTGACTATTTCAATATCTCAAGAAGAGAAGTCTTAAAAGCATCATCATAAACCATTACAAAATAAATAAATCAGGTTTTTTTGTACTGGATACCCAAAATACAAAGTCTGGTTATTGCTGTTTTAAATGTTGGCTTTTGACTAACAAGTTATTATAAATAAATCCCTTATAAATTATACACATGTTCATTGCAGATTTTCAAGATTATATTTAAAAATTCAGAAGAGAAGATGAAATCATGTTACTTCAGTGACGATATTTCACACATGATAGATCACATTATCTATATATGTTGAAAAAAATTTCATGCATTGCTGCATGAGACCTACAATCTTAATGTGTCTTTTATCACTGTGTATTTTAACTTTTATGTTTTGCGTGGATTTCCATATTTTCAGTTTAATCCTGAATGTATTGCCTTTTGCAATACTTAACACATAGTGTTTTTGTGCAAGTCCTTAATCTTACAGTTGTTTCTAAAGATGTTCTACCAATTCAGTTATGCTACTCCATAGTAGAAACAGGTGGTATCTCAGAAGTAATGACATGCCTCTCTCTATAGTGAGATTAAAGGCAGTGGGAGACTGGGTTTCTCATCAAAGTTTTACCTTTAGGTGAACGTAGAAGTTTTGAAAACCACTTTTCTTGCAGTCATGAGACTACTATCCTTGACAAATTACAGACTATTAATTAAGTAATTCCGTCAGCACTGCAGTGAAGCAATTTTTCCCTCAAAACTTGAAAAAAAAGATGAATTGAGGCTAAAAGCTCAATCTAATCCTATAAACTGCCTGACTACTTGATTGGGCACATAGAAAAGTCAGTTGTTCACTCAAGTACCCAATGAGTCACTGGTAGAGACACGATTATATGTAAAAGTTCTGAATTCTCAGATTACTTTCTTGTAGGAGATACTGACACCTTCTTTGAAGTACAGCCAAAACGGGCTTCAAAAGTATTCCTGCATTAAAAATAGGCATGGGAAAGAAAACCAACTCCAGTCTGAAATAATAATTTTTGCTGTAGAAAGTATGATAAATATATTTAAGATCCTAAAGATACATTGAGGAAGCATATTTTTACTCCTATATTCTTTTGGCATTCACTGGTTCTGACACGAATCAAAACTTATTTGAAGTCCAAGAAGTTCTGTTCCTGTATTTTCTGCAGTCAAATTCTATTTTATATCTGTACCTGCCAGATAGACAAAGACGCAAGCCATGGCCAACTAGTGATGATGACATGTTCATCAAAATTTGTGAAATGCTGCTGAAAAGAATGCATAAAACACTACAGTCTTACTAACTTAAGGAGTGACAGTTCTGCTGTCTCACCAAGATACCACAACTTAGGATACTGTGATCCTTTGCCACATTATATCAATCTATGTCAAGCAACAGCCAGTAATATAATTTTTGATACTACTCTTGGAGAATGACTGTTCTCATAGAACAGAAACTCTGCTGATGCACAAAGTTATTTTAACTGCTATTCTTTCACAAAAAGGAGAGACAAAATGATCAAAGTACCTTTCAACTTTATACACTACTAATAGTCATTTAGAAATATCCTCCTACTCAAGTAGAAACATTCACCTATATTTTCTTGATCATTTATCAAGAGCAGAACAAATCTTACTGTCATTATGTTAAAAAGTAAATGGGAAAAAGAAAAGTTAAGCTGTTTGTGAAAGAGAAAAACCCTACCAACAGTCTCTTGTATCTGAGGAATAATTCCAGCTGTTGAAAGAAGTGGTTTGGAAGATACGTGCTAAATAAGATACAAACTCACACAAGTTATGCAAGTTCCTAGGATATAGCAATTTCTTCACAAGGAAAATGCTCTTGCCTGAATTCTACTACTTTATGCTACTGCATAAAAGGGAATATCACAACACTCATCCCCCTCTACAAAGAATGACATTGCATCTAAACACTAGCAGTGAACTGAGCATACCTATAGGTTTTGAGGGCTTCAGTAGAAGAAATCTCCTTGCTGGGGTTAGGACTGACCTTGAGACTAAGGATTGTAGACACAGTTAGAACAAAAAAAAAAAAAACTGGGGGCAATGAGTTTGCAACTTAGCTATATGTTGCCTGCAAAAAGTGCATTGAAGAAGGTGGAGGTTTTCAGACCTCAGCTTTGGCTCTTAAGGTGCTTTATATACGTATGTCACCAGTGTAGTCCTTATTTCCTCTGCTTAGTCCTTGATGCAAGAACAGGCCAACAGGTGCATAGCAGCTGTTTTTAAAAGTCTTTCTGGGCCCACATTCATGTGAATGTTACCTCCATTCTGCAGCTTGGTTTTCACAAGAGCAAATTTCAAATGGGGGTTTACTGAATGTTCTGGTGTCCTCTATGATATGGATGGGCAGATCTAGAGCCAAAGACTCACCACAGAGCATGCCAGTGGGTATTCCAGGCACAAAATAGGTTCTTAGTTCTCTGTTCTTAAAAAGGATATGATTATCTCTACATCACAACAGTATTTTGAGGGTAATTGCATTATGCACTGTGAGCTGCTTAGCTAATATGGTACCAAGTATCAGAAATTAATAGGTAACATAAGGCCTGTAATGGTACTATTATTTTACAAGCACCATTACTTCAATGTCAGAAATCAAAAGATGCTTTGGAATACCGAGGAACGTTATCATGCCTGCCATTTTATGTATTTCCCATTCCCATTATTTTATGACCATCTGCAACTTCAAGAACATTTTAAAAACAATAAGATTGCCATGGGTGTTTCTGGATTTTGAAAGCTTTAGAGAGGTTCCCTGAATCACTATTTTTAAAATTAAAGTCTATGTAATTATTAAGTAATATTAGTTTTCCTATCATAAAAGACAATATAATCTTTAGAGTATGTACCTTTTACTCCATAAAGCAGTTAAGCCATGTGTTTAAAGGTACACAACTAGCTGATGCCTACAAAAATAATCTGCTCTCCACTGCTAACTGTAATACCAAGAAATCAGATTTTTCAATGAGTTTTGGCAAATCTATTATTGTGATTGTGCTTCTAATGTCGGGACAGTTTTTAATGTAAATACTCCTTTTGAATTTGACCTTTATTAATAAAGCAAACAAAATCCAATGAAAATAATAGTGGCATGATACATTACCAAGTAAAAAGTTCACAGAATGTTAAAATCAGAACTATGAGTATCAAAATACCAAAAAAGAAGTATGAAAATTTTTCTAAACATTAAAATTGTATTTATTCATATTGGAGCTATACATTTAGATGATCTGTTATATAATACGCTTATGCTCCTATTTATAAAAAAATGTATTTCAATTTAATGTAAGAAACTTTTCCATACCTATTAACAGTTGTTATAACAGCCAGCTGGAATCCATACAATTTAATTTTCATTTTCTCTTTCTGCATCTGTCCTTTTATGCTTCAGTATTTTCCTTTTTATGCTTTTTTAATGTCATATCTTATAATTTGAGAAGTTTTTCTTTTAGTTTATCCATTATGTTCAACGCAATTGGTCATAGAACAAGCAAAATTTGCATGTACCTAAAACTGCTGTGTCTGCTTTTCAACATACAAAGAAAATATTATTTTTCAAGCAACAATTTCGTACAACACTAATGTTCTCCAGTGGCCAATTAGTTATAAAGTTGATTCTGCTAATGCACTTTTGCTGAAGAGTGACTTGAATAGTTATTTTAATTGCAATGATTTCTACTTAATAAAATTCAGTAGTAGCAAACACAATTCAAGAGCTTAGAGATGAGCACATGGTGAAGGACCCTCTGTAAGATGTGAGGAAGAAATGGGCTGCTGCTACACTCGGGTCCAAGCAAGGCAACTTGCTAACAGATACATCACTACTATTCTCCATTGACAGCTGGTAACACACCATAGCTCTTGAAGTAACGGAATAAGTATCTCTGATGCATAAGGAGTAAAATAGCAGCTGCCACTTAAGTCTGTAGAGTGTGAAATGGATATTCCAGGCTACTGGGAGAGTAGTAGAGCAGCAGTCATCAGGGCGCTTACAAAGGTGTCTCATGCATATGAACACCAGTATGGGTGAGAGAGGCATAATAATATCTGAACAACTAAGTCCCTTAAAGAACAATGATGTTATTTTTACAGCCTCACCCTTCAAATCCAAGCATAATGGAAACCTTTGTAATTAAAACTGCATCAGATGTTGCAAAAGGCAAAAAAGAGCCTGAAAAAGGTATCTAGAACGGAGGAGACTATAGCAGGGTTGCTATATATGAAAATGAAGTCATAGATTTTGAAAGCTTAAGATAGAATTGAAGAACAAGAAAAGAAAACAGGGTACTCAAATAGTTTCTCTAGAGCTACAGTAAGCCTGGACCATAAGAGACCATGCAGAACTAGGCAGACAGGTCTTCCAGGCTTTCTTTAGGTTGTGAGTGTTGCCTTCAAGAATACATGTTTCTTCAGCATTTCTGATGGAGATACCCCTAATATCGTAGATTTTTATTGTTTTTTACTTGGGATGCAGATTAAGCAACTACAGTCCAGTTGTAAAACTAACAAGCATGATGTTAATGATGTTATTTTTACTTGTAATCTTTTGCTTTCAGTTCTGTAACTTGAATGTTAACCTTAAACCTTACCATATAAGCTTCTCTTACTTTTACTATAAACCTTATATTTTGCAAACTGATGAGATCAGCAACGTTAGACGCCTTACCTTTTCACTGAGGGAGAAAGCTCAAGAAAGGTGTACTGTCACTCTGAGGGATATATTTAGCAACTAGAATGTCCTACAAAGTGCTTTAGACCAAGTTGCACATAGGTACGATATGTTAATTTTGTTAATATGATGAGGAATTGCAAAAAGCACATGCTTAGAAAAAGTATGCAGAGCCAGATCCCCAAAATATTACAGGCTGCTTGCTCACTTGAGACCCACAATGATTATTATATGATTGAAACGTCATTATTTATTGCTTTGCATTCACCTCTATTTTAGGAATATTTTATGTCCCTCTGTCTCTTTTTTTCCTTCTGTAATAACTGTATTCTGTGTGTCCTCACATTATCGTCCTTTCATATGAGTTAAGGGTGGATAAAAACCATAGAATCATTTAGGTTGGAAAAGACCTTTAAGATCTTTGAGTCCAACCAATGGTTTGTTTGGGGTTTTTTTTTCAGCAGAGGTAAAGTGGCCTAATGATTAGTTAACATCAGTTCTGTTCATTGGCAGAAAGCTCTGCATATAACTTGTCCTCCCATTCTAGGTTGTGCCATTATCACCCTCTGGGAGATGGGTCATTCAACACATTAAATAATTGGAGAGGACATGCAGAAATGGGACAGGAACAAAACAACAGGTGACATCACTGTTGCAAATGTTCTCCAAAGTGAAGCCCTGGTAAACAGAGCTATGGGCTCCATATGTTCAACACTTGATCTCTCTCAACTTTCTACTTTTTTCACCAAAAAAGCCAGGATTCTATTTACTGTTGTTTGAATTCTGTAAATGATTGATTACCCTTTAAAAATGTTACCATAGAACGTAAAAAAAGCATATAAGAAAATGTTATTGTTTCATTTTTCTCATAAGTAATTTTTTGCTATAAGATGTACTTAGCAGTGAAATACTTAATTTTTCTTCTGATCCACCAATTTAAAAACTGAGGGTGGGAAGTAGTGCTCCTTGATTTTGTTGCAAATTAGTGAGGCCTGACAATGCAAAAATAATTTCCTCTGGAGGCAGAGATATAATGCTATGAAAGCATGTGAATCATATAATCTACTTCCTGATTATATTGCAGGACTGACTATTACTACTATTTCTGAAAGATCTGTCTATCAAGTCTCAAAAACCTCTACAGTCTTTGTTAAGCAAGTGAAAAATCTGTTTTTGTAAGTGGAAACAATTATCCTGCTGTCAACCTGAATACATATATGCGGTGGTCAAATTAGTTTGATCATTCTTCCTTTCCTACCTCTGGGGGGAACTGACCACTGTCAGTTTATAACAACCCTCTGAAGGTTTGAAGAATTAGGTAGGTCTTGTTAAATTAGAACTATCGTATCTTCTGGTTTTGCCATTCACTGAGCCAGTTCTATTGTGACTAACAAACATGGTTGTTTCTTATCAACTTGAACTTGCAATCATAGAATCATTTAGGTTGGAGAAGACCTTTAAGACTATCAAGTCCAACCATTAATCTAATACTGTCAAGTCCCACTAAACAATGTCCCTAAGCACCACATGTCTTTTAAATACCTCCAGGGATGGTGATTCAAACAATTCCCTGGGCAGCCTGTCCCAGTGTTTGATAACAACTTCAGTGAAGAAATTTTTCCTAATATCCAATCTAAACTTCCCCTGGCACAATTTGAGGCCACTTCCTCTTGTCCCCCTCAAGGTGTTTACAAACTGGATGTTTTTCAGTTTGCTTTGGAACATTTCTTGTTATCAAAGTGAGATTTACAGGCCTATAATTCCCCATAGTCTCTCTTCCTTTCTAAGGCAGTAACTTATCTTTTTGCATCTTCATTCTTCTGGGACCCTTCTTTTGTCCTGTAAAACCTATCAGAGATAATTGTCAATGGCCCAGGCATTATTTCAGTTAAATGTTTATGTACTGTAGGAAGATGTTTATATACTGTAGGAAGTAAGAAATGCTTATGTACTGTAGGAAGAATGTCATCAGGCCCTGCCTATGTAAAACATAGCTTATATGACACAACTTGATAATTGTCTATTTTGCTTGGTAGTTATCCTTGCTAAAAAACTGTCTGCTGTGAGACAGTATAAAACATAGCTTATATGACACTTAACTTGATAGTTGTCTATTTTGCTTGGTAGTTACCCTTGCTAAAAAACTGTCTGCTGTGAGACAGTAAGAACACATTTGCATTTCCAATGGCAATGAATACACCACAAAACAGCACGTTGGAAATCCAGTAACCTGATTTATATTCTGCCATCTGTGTATACTATTTGATTCTAGGGTTTTGGATTGCCTTGATAAGGTATCGATTCATGATGATATACTACTTACTCACTGACAGCATGGTAACAAATCTTGACTCTGCAAGTCCTATCAAAGATTACTGACTCTTTTTGGGTTGGGTTTTTTTACGTGTCTTTTTTCCCTGAAGTACTTGCTGCAGAAAACATTAGGCAGCTTACTGAGGCATAGTAACTCTTTCCATATTTTGCTGATGTGGGGAAGCTGGAGGAAAAAGGATACAGACTTTGTACAGGACACTCAGCAATTACTTAGAAATAAGGAGAATATCTGACTGCAAGTAATGTTATCTGCAATTGTGAATAACGCTCACTAAAACAGAAAGTAGAGCCTTCATATTTTCCCAGTCACTTATGTTCTGAATATGAAGTGTTTGTATAAGCATGGTTAAAATGAATGTATTTTTAGTTCACTTGTATGCCTTCTTGTTTGTATGATTCTTAAGGCTTCCTAGTTTTCAAGTCATTTGGAATAAAATGTTTAAAGATTTCATTTCAGGCTTGCTTTCTCTTCTCTTTTCATCTGTCTCTAATTGTTGTTATTGTACCACCAGCAGAGAAAATAAACAATGTGTTTTAGATTTTTTCCAAAAGATCTCCTCTGTACCATCCTGCTGATTTTTCCTTGTCATTAAATCTTTAAGGACATGTTTCGTCTCCATTGTTTTTCAGTAAATATTTCAAAATTTCCAGCATAGCTATTAAGTTTTGTTCACATGAATTACAAATGTTTGACTATTGTCTTTCAAGACTTTCCAAAGCAACCCAAATTGGCCTTGGGGTGTATTACAATGGAAGTAATGGTGAAACTGAAAAAGAATTGTATGCAGGGGAATATTAAAACAACATCAGAGCTTTGACCAAATCCCTTTAGGGCAGCATGCCTTAATTCATAGCTCTTGAGAAAGTACAGATGTGGCAAAGCAGATTGTTAAAGACAAGAAAATTTGGAAATTGAAGTTCAAGATGCCTTACATGTATGGATGACAAACTACAAAAGCAAAGCCAATTTAAGCATATCCCACTGCAACGGCGTCTTTCTGCCTTGCTGAGAAGTAAACCAGACTGCAATAAAGGAAGAAAGGTCACAGAGAGAGCAGCCTTATACTGACTCCAATGTGAAGAGCACAAATCTTTAGGAGAATTCAAGCCTCTGACTCTCTCTATTCCTTACATGCTAGATCATCCAGAAGGAACAGAATAAATAACAAACAGGGAAAGGTTAATAACTCATTTCAAAATCCCATCACGTCAAAATCAAAAGTCAAACAAAGTAGACATGAAAAACAGAGATAAAGGCAAGCATATTCAGGAACTGGTACAATAGTAGAGTATTATTGAATCTGATTCAGATAACAAAATACCAACTTTATTGCTATCTGAAATACATATATTCACTCTAGGGTTGTTTTATCATTCAAATGACTATGAACATACAGAAACAAAGCATGTCTATGGATATTTGCAGTCAAAGAAGAGGGTGATTCCTTGATATTAATGCATTAATCTATGCTAGGTAACATAATGTTCCATGATCATATAATGAAAGAGTATTTAGAAGAGGCACAGAGAAAAGGGCAGAATACAACTAGCTGATAGAACCTTAAATGAGGAGAAAATTCTCTGCTGGCAGAAATTGGCACTATGCCTGGTACATCAATGAAGCCGAATCAATGTATAGAGAACTTGATCTTGAACAAGCCAATTTTAATTCTGCTAAAAAGTCTCTGGGGTTTAAAAGCCTTCCACATATATTATTCATAAATGAAAATTATCAGAAATCTGGAATAAACAGAGCAAACTATGTCAGTACAGTCAAAATATTACACAAATCTCCAAAATAAAGTTTAAAGGTACCACATTATCAATTGAAATACAATGAATATACACAAAGATCCACCACTTATAACATGGCAGTGCCTTAGACTTAGATGACATTTGGGGTTCTGAATTTCATGGCAAAGAGTAAGAAATTCACTGACAGTTTTGAAACATCGATTTAATTTTTGAGATACTGAATAAAAAGTACTTTCAGAAAAGATTGTTTTACCTTTTTTTTTAAAACATGTTTTCCATTGTGGGGGGAAAAAAAAAGAATATATTCTGTTGCTAAACTCCGAATTGTGAATAATCATGCCTTTTCCTGGTCTTTTTCTGCCTTGATAAATGCACAGAATTAAAACAAGTCTTCTTTCTGTTTTCTCAGGCTACTGTGTAGCTCTTAAGCAAATACGGTTAAACTGTCTGGCTTCTAATGATTTTTGCTAAGTTCTGTTGGTTTCATATCATGTGAAGAATGGGGGGAAAAAAGGGATATAGAGAAAAAGGAGAAAAGAAAGAAAGGAACATCAAGGAAATTAAGAGTTACAGGGATTCAAATATGTGTGGAAGACTATCATGAGACACAGCTGGTGGTCAGACACCCCTGCAGATAGAACAGTATCTGCCACAGTCATACACTAAGTTGCAAGGGCATGAGCAAAGTACACAGGTTCTGGAAAGAAAGGAAAGCCAGACACTTCATACCCGTATCATCTTCTGCAGGAGAAACCCAAACATAATGCCCAAAGAGATCACAGGAGACCCCCAAGAGGACCTCAGAAGGGGCAAAGAGTGCAACAGCCATTCTTTCTATTCTTTTTTCACCAGGAAGGTAACTTCCAATGTACTAATTTTCATCCACTTACTTTCTAGAACACGATCTAAACAAAATTCCCTGATTACATCGTCTTTTATTTGCCCTTCAGAATGCAATCTGTCTCCCTTTTAACATTTTCCTTCAATATTTTTTTTTATCTGATTAAACACTTAACAAATCTTCATTTGCTTCCCACAAATGAACAGTGAAAGGTAGATCTGCAAGGCACAAATACTATAGTATTATCCCCTGCTTGTTCAAATTAATTCACAGAAAAGTATCTAAACTATTATTCCAACTTGTACCAGCACTATAACTCACCTTTTTCTTTTATGGTTATTTTAAAATGAACAAAAAGAACACCAAACAAAGTCTTTATTTGCAACTGTCTTCATATTACCAAATGCCCAAAATTGCCAATTATTCATTTGCAAGAAAAACTAAATAAATTTTAGCATATGCTGTAGAAGTTCCAAAAACCTCCCCAGAAAGCTGAGGCTGACCTATCAAGTACTGAAATAATAACAATAATACAGTAAATGAGAGTAAAGATCCTATAGTACGGCTATTTATTGAAAACTTATTTCCTTATTGAAAACCTTAATGAGCAAAATTCTATGGTCAGTGACATGGTTGAGGTCAGACTAGCCTTAAAAATCTGTTAAACTAATCTCTTATGGATCATTACTGAAATTTTGTTCCATACTGCTGTTCATTATATGCCTCCTTTCAAGGAGGCTTTCAGTTTATATGTTGAGCACTATTTTCAATTTATAGGTTGAGCACTATAGACAACACTCGCAACTAATCAGTTCTCCTCTCTGAAGGGGAGCTACTGGATTATAGAGCCTCATTGCATTACTTATGGCATGGATACCTAAACAAGTGTGGCACATATCTACTGCATAATGAAAGGTAACAAAACTGAGACAATAAATACAGCCATCTAAAATTCAGCTGTATAGACACAAGTACTCATGGAACATTTAAAAATTTTTTTAAAATTAAAATTAAATTTTTTTAAAATAAAACTCCTTAGTTCTAATGTCTGATGCAAATTAATGATCTGCATGCTCACATTAATGATCTATAAAGATTTCATAGCTCATTTGATACCCATGGTAAATGTAACCTTTCTCATAATACATGCACAGAACATCTTCTTTGAACGTAGTTTCGCCAGATCTTACCTTCAATTTTTAATTTTTTTCTTTTAATTCCATATACTATTCTATATCTCTAAAACTTTCTAACCTTGCCACGGAGATTTATTTTTAACCCAATACAAATACAGTGGCATCAGTAAATGAAAGATCACCACATCATCTCTATTAACTTCTACCCAGAATTATTTTTTACATTAAAAATGCTGTCTTTCCAATGACTATGCCAATGGACCTTATATTGATTCACACAAATACAGAGACATATTTTCCTCCACCTTCCCAGGAGTTATAGTAACATCTGACAATAGAGTTATCAAATCCCTGTCAAAATGTGAAGTTTCCACTTCAGATAAGAAATGTCAGAAAAATCATATTTATATATTGTGGAAGACCACTGATGTGTTTCTGTTTCTATACCTTACAGATAAGACTAATTCAGTAATTGGAGAAAACAGTGAAATGGAACAACAAAATAAGAAGTCACTTGAGACACTGACCAATGAATGTAATGTAAAAAATTAATTCTAGTTCTGTGTTCTGCTTCTAGTGGCACTGCACCGGACCACATCAATACACACTTTTAAAAGTCTTGTAAACATATAAATCTCTTATACAAACTCTTATATGGAATAACACTACAATTTTGGTCTACAACTGCACTAATTTTGCTTACTGAAGAAAGAACAGGGTTTCCCAGTTGAAACAGACTTTCAAACAGAAAATATTTGATTCTGTAAAAACAAAAAAAAACCAAAAACCAGAAGCAATCATCTCTCTGGTCGCAAATGCCTGCTTTCATATTAAAAAATGATGACTATCAGACATGAAAACCTGAGTTCTTAAATTCTAGGAGGACTGTTAAGCATAGTAATGATATCCAATAGAAAAAAAAAATCTACATTAAAACAGTCTAAATTCACTCTCTAATACACTTAAGAACACAGAATAAGAATAATAATCTTAAGACAAGATGCCATACTAAAGGTTTTTAAAGAATTTAAGTGTTACAGGACTGGAAGAAAGACTGTTTTGGAAAGCCTCAGTCTCCAAAGGATAATGTGCGAAGGGCAGAGTTAATGGTCATCTTCCAGAATGCAGGAGGGTCAGCTGTGGTGTCAAACAGAGGCTGGTCCTGGGACTAGTTTTATTCAATGTCTAATCAATGACCTGAAAGAGGAAGTAAAATGAAAAAGTTGCCCAGCAAAAAAGGACTTAGGGGTGATGGTTGACAGCTGGCTGAATGAGCCAGCAGTGTGCCCAGGTGACCAACAAGGCAAATAGCCTCCTCGCTTGTACCAGAAATAGTGTGGCCAGGAGTAGGGAAGTGATCATGCCCCTGTACTCGGCACTGGTGAGGCCGCACCTTGAATACTGTGTTCAGTTTTGGGCCCCTCACTACAAGACAGAGACTGAGGTGCTGGAACACATCCAAAGTAGAGCAACGAAGCTGGTGAAGGGCCTAGAGAACAAGTCCTTTGAGGAGCATCTGAGGAAACAGGTTGTTTAGTCGGGAGAAAAGGAGGCTTGGGGAAGACTTTATCGCTCTCTACAACTACCAGAAAGGAGGTTGTAGCGAGGTGGGTGTTGGTCTCTTCTCACAAGTAACAAGTGATAGAACAAGATGAAACCGCCCCAAGCTGTGCCAGGGGAAGTTTAGATTGGATATTAGGAAAAATTTCTTCACTGAAAGGGTTGTCAAGCATTGGCACAGGCTGCCCAGGGAAGTGGTTGTGTCACCATCCCTAGGCGTATTTAAAAGATGTGTAGATGTGGCACTTAGGGACATGGTTTAGTGGGGTGGGACTTGGCAGTATTAGTTTTACAGTTAGACTTGATAGTCTTAAAGGTCTTTTCCAGCTTAAATGATTCTATGAAATCTTAAGATTTGTGAATG
The DNA here is from genome assembly GCF_000687285.1 of Phaethon lepturus. Taxonomy (NCBI): domain Eukaryota; kingdom Metazoa; phylum Chordata; class Aves; order Phaethontiformes; family Phaethontidae; genus Phaethon; species Phaethon lepturus. Next base: position 262,943 of record NW_010522487.1, read on the forward strand.
GATAATCAAATCTCATTCAAATGGTGAATGACCTTACAAAACTGAACAAGCAGACAAAAAGATGATACATCAGCTTCAACAGTGAAAAATAAATTAAGCCTCTGCAATGCTGACTTGAGAACTAGCTGTTACAGTTCAGGAGAGATTTTTTTAATCACTTTTTAGAGTCCTTGGAAACCATCAGCTCAGTGTTCAGCTTCTGGCAAAGAATGAGGTGGGTGTTGGTCTCTTCTCACAAGTAACAAGTGATAGAACAAGATGAAACCGCCCCAAGCTGTGCCAGGGGAAGTTTAGATTGGATATTAGGAAAAATTTCTTCACTGAAAGGGTTGTCAAGCATTGGCACAGGCTGCCCCGGGAAGTGGTTGGGTCACCATCCCTAGGCGTATTTAAAAGATGTGTAGATGTGGCACTTAGGGACATGGTTTAGTGGGGTGGGACTTGGCAGTATTAGTTTTACAGTTAGACTTGATAGTCTTAAAGGTCTTTTCCAGCTTAAATGATTCTATGAAATCTTAAGATTTGTGAATGGATAATCAAATCTCATTCAAATGGTGAATGACCTTACAAAACTGAACAAGCAGACAAAAAGATGATACATCAGCTTCAACAGTGAAAAATAAATTAAGCCTCTGCAATGCTGACTTGAGAACTAGCTGTTACAGTTCAGGAGAGATTTTTTTAATCACTTTTTAGAGTCCTTGGAAACCATCAGCTCAGTGTTCAGCTTCTGGCAAAGAAGCCAATGACATTGCACATCAACATGACAGGGATTGAGAAAAACACAAAACCTGTCATTCTGTTACCATATAAAAACTTAGTGAACCTACATTATGAACGCTGCATGTGGTTCCGGTTTTTGCACCTCTGGAAGAGTAGACTGGAATTAGAGAAGGAGATCAAAGGCATGGAGCTGTACAAGACTAGTACGGCTGGGGCTCCTATGTTTGGAGAGAAAATGCAAATAAATGTTTACAAAATCATGAAGACAAGAGGCAATTTACGCACAGCTGGTGCTTGCATACAAGATCTAGTGGGTTCTTGATAAAAGTAGTAGAGGATGAGATGAAAAGAGATAAAGGAAGATATTTCTTTACATAGCAGGCAGTAGAATTTGCAGACACAAAAACATGTGGAGGCAGACACTATCAGCAGGTTTACATGTGAATTAGATTATTGGACAACAGGCATACAAAAAGGATTAGTCAGTGACAGCCCCTCAAATATCCCTAACACAACGGTTGTTGATGCTGGCAGAATGTGAGGGCAACAGAGTCTCTGCGTTACTTCTGGACACAGAATACTGTGCTAGATGGATGAGTGGTCTGGCTAAAAAGGGCATTCTCAATGTGTCTGTGTTAAACAAAACAAAAATATAAACATGATAAGCACTAGTACTGTGTCTTAAAATAATACCAAAGGCTCAGCACTTTTAGAAGATACCTTTTTGGCCTTAGAAGAGACCAAGAAATAAAGCAGAAATCAAACCTTTTTGTCCAAGTTGCAGCAATGCTATTGAATTAATGAGAAAAACCTTGGATTTCCTACAATGAGCTACAGACCAAAAATTAAATGGGAAGATGCTAGTTCAGAAAGTCTGATTTTCTTTACCACATGAGTTTCTGCATGACCAGAGCAATCTAGGAACTAACTGTGGTACGGAAAGATATTTCTACCTGCTCTACCTTTCTCTTGAACCACTTCTGAGAGAAGCACTTTAGAGTTGCACTAACATGACTACAATTACCATGGTGTGAACCCTAGCTAATAAATCTTGTCTATCACTAACTAATTGGAAATATTGTTAACATGAATTTGTCTTAAACTCTAGCCAAAATTAGGCACTTCGCTACCTTCCTGAATTCAATATTCATAGCAATGAACCCTCTACTAAAAATAGACTTTGAAAGAATGATTGCATATTGGAAGTGCTACACTTTAAAAATACATCTGAAAGCAGAACATACATTTCCCCTCAGGCTAATGGTTATAGTACTCATCTGGAAAGCAGGAGAAACTTACTCAGTTTCCTTTACAGCCTTAGGGAAGATTTTTAGAACGTACTTCGTATATGCATACCTTCTTTCTAAGAAAATTTTTTTAAGATGCTTGCACAGTGTGTAGGTGGCAAGGGGTTTGTGGCAGGGGGGCTGCAGGGGTGGCTTCTCTGAGAAGCCAGGGGCTGCCCTGTGCTGCACACAACTGGCTCCAGATGGTTCTGCAACAGACATGCCCCGGGACATAGCTGAGCCCATCAGCCATGCTGGCAGTACTTCTGTGAAAACGTATTTGAAAAGGGCAGAAAACAGTGGACAAAGAGAATAAGAGTGATCAAAAAGAGTGAGAAACAGCAGCAGGAACACCAAGGTTATGGGAGGGGGAAGTGCTCCATGGCAGAGCAGACCATCCCCCACTCCATAAAGGGACTGGAACCTGCAGAGGGACCACACTGGAGCAGGTACACCCCTGAAGAGCCTGTAGTGCATGGGTAAGCCTACTCCAGGGCACATATTTCCTGAAGGAACTGTAGGCCATGGAGAACCCACACTAGAACAGGTACTCCCTAAAGGGACTGCAGCCTGTGGAGGACTTGTACTGGAGCAGAAGAAAGGGGAGAGAAAGAAGGAGCAGAAGAGAGAAACTACTAGTCCTAACTACATCGCCCATCCCTGTGATGACCATTGCCTCACTGAAGGCACAGAGCATAAATTGCAGTGATAATGGCAGGGGCAGCGGGGGAAGCAGAGGTACTTGGAGCGGAGATGGACAGGGGAGTGAAGTTGAGCCTGGAAAAGGGGGGAGGAAAGGTGTTTTTCTTAAGTGTGTAATTGTTTGTTTAGGTTTTGTTTCTCACTACTTTACTCAGTAATTAAATATTTATTTTAATTGTCAATAAATTAACTTAATTTCCCCAAGCTGGGTCTGGTTTACCTGTGACGGTAGTTGATGTGACGTCCCTGTCTTTACCTCAACCCATGAGTTCTCACTCTTGTTCTTCCTGTTTTCCCCACCCCTGTCCTGCTGAGAGAGAGAGTGAGCAAGCAGGTGAGTGCATGTTTGGCTGCTAGCCAGGGCTAACACATTACATATATTATTATATCCTTATTATAGACATATTGGAAACACTCCTAAGGACAGCAAAAAGATCCAGCTTGTCAGAACAAGAAGATCAGCGTAAAGATAACATGACTCCTTTTACACAGGAGGTAGTGGTTGATTGCCTTAAATGTCAGCTAGCATTCGAACAAAGAATAGACAGCACATGAATTCTGGAAGAACAAATTAATAAACCAGAAAATAAACCAATTATATATTAAAGAATACTTTCTAGGTGATTTCATTATTTTAAACCTACAAAATTCCATGAGCATGGAATTCCACAGATGTGCTAAATTCTGTTTCAGAGCAGACCAAAAAATAATCTTCAGTGACTTAGAGTCTCTTGTAACAAATAATTTCTATTATTTGTGTGAATAAAGTTACATATATGCTTACAAGATCTCATATTAAAACCCTAAAGTAGAAAGTTCTTTACAACTTTCTGAATAACATGTGAGCTTGATCCTATCTTTTCTTAGACAAAGGAGTAAAAAGTAAAAAGAGAGCAAAAGTAAATTTTTAAACAAACTGAAGGATTACAGAGAATATGAAATGTCATAAACATTTAAAAATTGGACAAGCTTCTGTCAGTGCAAACTGGTATTATAGGTGAAGAGACTACTCCTACGCATCTTCATAACAACCAGGCAGATACTCTGGTTGTTAATAATCTGTTTGCTCCTTTCTATTTTGGTTTTTGTGTCTTTTTACAAAAGGTTACTATGAATCTTTTTAACCTGGTTGCAAGATTTAAAAAAAAAACATTCATACAGCTTCAATTAGAAAGGAGCTAAACAAAAACAATGGTTGTAATTTGTTTGTGCAAGGACTAGTTTGTCTTCATTTAGAGAAACTCCTTTTAATCACAAAAAATTGCTGACACTACAGCTAGTTTCACAATTCCACAGAAACCGTATCTCAGTAGAAAATCATTTATAACTTAATTAACCTAAATTTCAGGATCACTCAGCTGATTTAGTTGAATCAGGTGAAAAAATACTGCATATATTCTTTGTAAATGAAAAAGATAAATCTCCATAAAATGTAGAGATTATCTTACCTTACTGTAAAATGTCTTAAGATCACAAAGCACTGAATACTCTATCACAGCAATGATTAATTGCATCTAGATTTTTAAGGGTATTCTACCTGTTATTGAATTAAGTGCTATCAGGAATTATTCAAAATTAGTTTTAGGATATTCATTTAATATTTTTAAAATGCATATGTTCAGAATGTTGTGGATGGGGAATAAACTTAAGAAAATTAAATTTAATTACTACTATTTACTGAAAGAGTATTGAGAAAGAAGTTGTATACAAACTTTGACTCCATAGAGTGGGAAAAGTTACCTCCCAGATTTTTATTACTACAAGTCTTTCACCTTATGGTAGCAGAAAATTTATTATAATGGATTTATGATACTTTACCAAATTATATCTATATTGCTGAGGCAAATATTCCTAATATTCTAGAGAGATTAGTGGGAAAATAAGAGAGTCAATACTTTGGCAAACTGGAAGTTAGAAATCTGCTCTTTGATTACCAGTAAATGTTCTTGTCAGAGCAGCTGTATTACGCATTTAGTCGCTGGGATTCAAGAGAACTTTTCAACCTCTTTCTTTGCAAGTTCAACTCTAAATATGTGAATGGAAATATTAATTTGAAAATTCATAAAATGAATCAATAAGAAAGATTGTCTTATTGAACTTGTTTTGGTAAATGGAAACTGTTTTTCTTTCACATTATCCAGAGTCTGTTAGAGAAAGTAACGAAAATGAACTGATCGTAGAACTGCACATTTTACTGTATAAGCAATCTATCAGGTGCAAAATAATTTAGCCCATTGTCTGACATATGCATAAATCTAGAAAAGACTACCTGAGCCACTACTTCAACTTTGCTTGAATTTACATTTCAATAAATTATGCCACCAAATGGCTCAAGACTACACAGTATTTCTGCAACACATTCAAACTTGCTACTGTTTGATTCATGTATTTCAGTTTATGTGTTTATATTATATATGTGCCAAAGCCTTTCAGCATTCCTGAATCCAGAAGGCAATGTTCCTCCCTCCCGCTCCACCCACATCAGCACTGAATTTTCTGTACAGGTTACCAGCGATGGGCAACTGTGGCAGAAAACCACATTCTAGAAACTGCACCATTGCACTTGCTTCTGGAACACACAAAGGTAGAGAGTTGATTATGTCCTCAGAATCTACTGGATGAATCTGCCTTCATCACTCCACCCACACTGAGTAACCTCGCAGAGGTATTTCTTACAATCACAATTTCAACAGTATCCTTAGAAAGTGTTGCTCCAATAGAAGAAAAAACTGTACACTGGAGAATGCATCATCCCGCAAACACCCAAGAGGATTTGCAGAACTTATGTTTGAAAAAGCATGACTTATGACACCAGCTTATGTCATAAGATTTTTTCCTACCAGATGAGTGAACTAGCTCATTGCAAAGTCAAAGCAATAGATACAAAGCACGGACAATGAGAAAGTCTGGTGTCAAAATTGAATTTTAGTTAATGTAACAGGATATACATAACCTAAGTCACCCAACATTTTTTATTTTTGATATAAAATAATAATTTTAAAAATTATATTAAGATACTTGATAAAAAATATAAAGTCATTTGTGATGTGTACAGATTTCATAAGTCTGATGGAAAGACAAGTCAGGAATTAGCAGCTTGGAGACAGGACTAAAGAAAAAGAAAATATACCAAGATATTATGTTTCCATTTGATGATAGGCACTGAATTTTTCTCCAGGATATTATTTGATTAAAAAAAAAAAAAAAGCACAGAAGACTAACAGCCTAACTACTAAACTGTATTTGAGTGAGAAATGAAAATAAAATATGTAAGACTATCCGGATTGGGGTTAAAAGGGCTCTGACTTCTAAGTTTTACATTCAGGGCTTTCTTCAATACTCATTATGGGTTCCCTGGAACACCTCCTTCTATCTACCAAGGAGGCCATTAAGAAAAATTACAGTTTTTCCCTCTTCTCCCTTTATTTCCATTCCAAAAGCTAAAATCTTGCCTTATCATTAACCTTTCTATTCCCCCTTATCTTTCTGGCCTGTGCTTATGACTTCTTATATTCTGTAGCTGGCTTAACTGTTGCTAAGGAGACTGCCTTCTATAAGAGGCGCTGAGCTGATTTACCCTTGTGCTTGCTTCCTTTTGCCAGAATTCTCACCACAGACACCATGTCCCGTTGAAGTCTGTCAATGGAACCAAGGTGGAGGGCCAAGTTTTGGGGATGACTGTAGTGCATTCCACCTTTGTCCATTTATTTTCTGAATAACCTGTGCAACACTTGCATTTGCTTTCCCGATATCTAATAGTCATTTAGATAAATGTATATTACATAGTTGGACCTCTGAGGCTACCACTTGCTTTACACTATTTCATCAGATTGGATGCTAGGAAAAAGTTCTTCACTGGGAGGTTTATCAAGCACTGGAAAAAGCTCCCCAAGGAGGTGGTCATGGCCCCAGTACTGGAGTGTTTGGACAACACTGGAATCAGGAGCTGGACACAATGATCCTCGTGGGTCCTTTCCAACTCAGGTTATTCCATGCTTCTACACTCACGAATTTATACAAGAAACAGATAACAACTCCTCCCTTCCTCCTTTTAGGTGAATCAGATACACAACTGCTGTACTGGAATAATTTGTAAGGTTTGAGCTCCAAGGGAACTCAGAAAAGATGTTTCCTATGTCATCTGACACTGTCAACATGACAGTGTACTGGTTTAAATCACGTTTAAAGTGTTTCATTTCAGCTATTCACCCCTGCCATACTAAATTCAACTCTGATGGATATCATTGGACAATTTGCTGTGTTATAAGGCTATACAGAGAGCAATGGCCCCTTCCAATGGGGTTTAAGATGTTCTTAACATGCTTCAGGGAATACCAACAGCTGAAACTTCAAGTTAGAAAGAAGAGATTATTACTTATTTATTAGATCATTAATACCCTACAGCACATCATTGTACTTCAAAAGCAAAATATATAATCATTTTTTATGTTCAATTCCAAGTGTATTTCTTAGATTGCTTCTTCAGTCTCCGTCCCTTATACAAAAGAAATGCACTTTTCTATTTTGCTTAACTTTTTTTTTTTCCCCAGGAAGTGTAGTTGTCTCTATTATTTCTTTGGAAGAAAGTCGACACTGGCATTAAGACTTTCTTCTTGCTTGAGTAGAGGGACTCAAATCTGGACTACATTCACTGGGATTTTATATTATCTCTTCCAGCTCTCATATTGCTTTCAATGTTATCTCTATTATTTAATTCTGACAGTTTAAATAGACTGTTTCTTTCTGGTCCAGGGTTCCCATGTATCTTATGTGAAAGATACAGATACTGATCCTCTTCCGCGCGTGTGTGTGTGTGTATATATATATATTTACTGGCCTATTATCTGTAACTCTAATCAATGTTCATTTCCTCATATCTGCAAGTACAAATATTCAATTTTGCTAAAAGATACTGGTTTTGTGGCATGGAATCTTTTTTTCCCTAGCAAGTTAGGATGTCAGGAATTTTTAAAATTATATTTAGTGTTATACTTTTTTTACTTTTGAGATATTTATTCTATTCATTTATTCTCCCTTCACACTGAACAGCAACTTGTTCAGTTGTATGTATTGCAGATCTTGCAGTGTTATTAAAATACCTCTTATTTTTCTCTTTTTGCTGTGGAAGCTGAAATATTTTATTTATAAATACATACACATTTATGAAAGTTTTACACGCTGTCTAACACATATACGTGTTAAAGCTATTAAGTTACATCTCCTTCCAGAATACCAAAAATCAGAATATTTCACTGATATAGCAACAAAGCCACAATCCATTTTAAATAGAACTATTCTGTTTCAGGAGTTCTAAAGAAATATTGAGAGCCTTACCAAATGACCTGTCGGAACTCCCTGGTCTTTTACTTCAAGTTTCAGGGAGTCTTCTTTCTCCATATAATACTCTTCAGTTCATATATCCTTGTCAAACAAGAAACTGGTTATCACAGTATTTCATATTGAATGAGGAACTTGTAATATGAAAATTAGATGCATGTACGTTTCAGTTAAATATCTCACCGCAATAATATAACGAACATCGCAAAAAAAAAAAGCAAAACACACAAACCCCACACAAATGAAACTGGAGCCTAATTTTGATATTTGGATGCCCTAACTGTGGTGCTTTGACTTTTCTGTAGTCATATCATCCTCAAACTTATTCCTCATAGAGCCCCCAGTCACTTCTTCCAAGGAAAAAGACCTGGTTTAGAAAGGAATATTCAAATATACCATACAACATCTCTCTAAAGGCGTATCAGTGCTAGAAGGACTACAGAAAGCTATATACACCTCTCAGTTACTGTTGAGCTTTTAACTCTGTTTCCATATAGGAGAGGGGGAGGAAGCTGGATACCTCTTGCTACTTATCCAGGTAAGCACCAGAGATACAGCCAGGCAAAACTTTTATCAGATCAGGTGAAGTCTTGTGGGGCTGGGGGCACAGGGAGGAAGATGGATACTTCAGGGACCGCTCTCCCCATCAGCTGGAAAGGCCTTGCTCAGAGCTGATACAATCAGCTGGCAAGCACCTGGTTGCAGAGATGGTGTTATCAACAAGAATTTGTCTTCCTCAGACATGGTGCTTCATTCGATGATTAAAAAAAGACTGCTAGGAAGAAGAGGAAGTAACCTGACCAAGTCATATTTGTCTCAGGAACAGGCTTGTAAACCTAGACTCACCAGGGGGTCAGGAACTGAAACCCAGAAGTGAGACAGGAACATCTCCAAACAACAGAGGTTCTCAGCAGAAAAACTCAGGTGATTCATTCAGAAGCTTTCCTCAAATGTTTGTGTGCTAATGTGGAATTTTTCATACAATCTGGATGATAGTGAACATGTGCATCATTCTGCTTGCTGAAAGAATAGCTCTGGGAGGAGTACTCAGCATTTTTTCTTTATCCATTTAGTAAGCTAGATCTCACTATTCACTGTCCAATTCAACGACCCCAGTTCTTTACAATTGTATTGCTCCACCTTATTTTAACCTTTAAATGTTCCTAAAATCACTAATCATATTAAGTGTAGCAGTTTCTGGACAGCACAATAGTTGTCCTTCAGAACAGTGTCAGTTTCGGGTTAGATAGAGGAAATAGATCAAATTAAATAAGGTTACATAAAGTTCTTCAATGTTGCTTCCCATATTTACTAACAAAAAATTGAATACTGAAGCTACTAAGATGAAATTATTTTGTAAAAGAAGGTGTGATTCAAGCACAACCTGTTTGCTTTGTAAGCAGAAAACAGGTGTATATATATGTGTGTGGATGTTACAGAAAAAAAATGTACATGATCCTACTGAGAACTGAAGTGGGTTGGTGATGGCTCAAAATATAACAAATGATCAGTACCAACATGCCCAATACGAGTGAAGGATAAACAACACAAAAAAACATGGAGTAAAGGGTATTGTGAAGATTGTAGAACCATACTAATACTGAAAGAGGGTCTAGGAAGGCACAGCTGGACTAATCATCTCTGGAATCCAGGCACAGACACCATGCCTGGGCAAAGCCAATAACCTTGCAGAAGTTGCATCTACAAATCTATGTAGTCTAGTAAAAAAACCCAAACCGAACATCACCAGACAGCAGTCTCAGGCCAATGCAACTACCATTACATGGCAAGTTGAGCATTACTGCCACTGGAACTTGCAAAAAAGCCCCAAATACAGTAAGGGAAAGATTTCTACAGCCTTCATTGCAACACTGGCACAGATCCTGTGGCAGGCAAACTGTTCATCACAGATGACTTCAATGTGTTGCTTTGGCAGCTGACATCTGGTATACAGCAATTGATCACAACAAAGCTGGCAAGATAAACAACAGTGAACTTATGTTGTTCAATAATTCGCTGAATTATAAGAAAGAGCTTGTACTCATCACCAATCTGACAAGTCATGTTGGGAACATCAATATTTATAAGCAGGTGGATTTCACTGTGAGTGACTTTGTGTCTCAGATCGAGACATGGCACCATATAGTAAAATCTACAGGATAATTACCTACAATTTTAATCTTGACATGGCTGTCAACATGAATGCATTGTTGCTGTCACAAAATTCTTGCCAAATTTAATTTGCATAACTATGGAGAAAGCTCACCAATCGCAAAGTATTTTTGTGTAGGGAATCCATGTTGGGTTTTTTGTTTTGTTTTGTTTCTGTGTTGTTGTTTTTTTTACTAACACACATCTCCACAGAGCAGAACATGTTGTTTATAAAGATGCATGACACACTTTCCCAGAGAGATCAAACTGACTGGAAAAAAGGAGGTGTAATGTCTTTACAGTGGTGAATTTTGAAGCTGCACAGTGTTGACTTCAAGAGCAGCTATTTTCAAGATAACATTTTACATTGATATAAAATAGAAAAATGTCAATGTAATAATCACACACCCCCAAGGATAAAAAGAAACAATTGCATCAATAATGTTATCACTAATGACATGTCGTAAACAGGAGATGTAGAATAATGTAATGGAAATCATAGTTGAGCCTTAGGAAAAATAAAATCCAATGTGTTTGTTTACAAGGTAATCTATGTACTGGAGAGTAATCTCTCTTCCTCACCTGCTAAGCTCACTGTCCTATAAACCATTTTACTTGTGTGGCTCAATAATATTTTTATATCTGTATCTATAGATATGTGTATGTTCACAGAATCACAGAATGGTAGGCATTGGAAGGGACCTCTGAAGATTACCTAGTCCAACCCCCCTGCCAAGGCAGGATCACCCAGGGCAGGTTGCACAGGAACGTGTCCAGTCAGGTTTTGAAGGTCGCCAGAGAAGGAGACTTCACAACCTCTCTGGGCAGCCTGTTCCAGTGCTCTGTCACCCTCACAGTAAAG
>NW_010522487.1:274571-294572 GCF_000687285.1 Phaethon lepturus
AAGAGACTGTCTCCATCCTCCGGACAGCCACCCTTCAGATATTTATAGACATGGATAAGGTCCCCTCTCAGCCTTCTCTTCTCCAGACTAACCAGCCCCAGTTCTCTTAGCCTTTCCTCATACGAGAGATGTTCCAGTCCCTTCATCATCCTCGTAGCCCTCCGCTGGACTCTCTCCAGAAGTTCTCTGTCTCTCTTGAACTGGGGAGCCCAGAACTGGACACAATACTCCAGATGAGGCCTCACCAGCGCAGAGCAGAGGGGGAATATAACCTCTCTTGATCTGCTGGTCACATTCTTCTTAATGCACCCCCGGATACCACTGGCCCTCTTGGCCACCAGGGCACATTGCTGTCCCATGGATAACTTCTTGTCTACCAGGACCTCAAGGTCCTTCTCCATAGAGCTGCTTTCCAGCAGGTTAACCCCTAACCTGTACTGGTGCATGGGGTTGTTCCTCCCCAGGTGCAGAACTCTACACTTGTCCTTGTTAAATTTCATGAGGTTCCCATCCACCCAGCTCTCCAGTCTGTCCAGATCCTACTGAATGGCAGCACAGCCTCCTGGTGTATCAACCACTCCTCCCAGTTTTGTATCATCAGCAAACTTGCTGAGGGTACATTCCTAACCTTTCATCTAGGTCATTGATGAAGATGTTGAACAAAACCAGACCCAGTACTGATCCCTACAGGCTTCCAACTGGACTCTGCACCACTGACCACAACCCTTTGAGCTCTGTTGCTTAGCCAATTCTCGATCCATCTCACAGTCCACTCATCCAACCCATACTTCCTGAACTTCACTATGAGGATGTTATGGGAGTCAGTGTCAAAAGCCTTACTGAAGTCAAGGTAAACCACATCCACCGCTCTCCCTTCATCTACCCAGCTAGTCACTGCATCATAGAAGGCTATCAGGTTGGTCAAGCACAATCTCCCCTTGGTGAATTGGTTGCTTTATAATCCTGTAACATGATTTGCTATGTCTGAAATCTTCAGTGACTTGGTTGGGTCATTCTCACTAAGCTAACCAGTTTGCTTGTCCAAGCTTATTTTTCCATGCTATAAAAAAATACCATCTAAAAAATTCTGTTTTACTGTAAGTAGGAAGAATGTTGCAAAATAAGAGAGTTTCATGGCAGGTTTATTTTGATCAATTCAGTTGTTTTCTATGTTTTAGCACAGTCTGTTCAGTTTACTAAATTCCTGTTACTATTATCACAGATTTACCCGTAAAGAAAGCATTAAAAATTCTGCTTCTATTACTTAACAAAATAATACCTATACAAAGTACTTGAAGTTGTCTCAAAATCTAAACTGAAAATATCTTTACTATGCAGTTATTCAGTAACACATATATCTGAAAGAGCTGCAGGAATAAAAAGGTCTTCAGATAAAGTACAGTAATCAGTCATTACCCAAACCCAACAGTTAGGTTAATTATCTCCTGTTTTACAATAGTCTTTTCATAATTCTGGAGAAAATGTCATGTAAGATGATAAATTAGAATGTTTTAAATATTTTGTTATGTTTCAGTCTCTTATTTTACATCCATCATAACTTTTTCAAAGAAAAGCAAAGCCAAGGATCCAAGGAGTAAATGATAGTGTGTTAAGTAACACATTTCAGATTTAAAACATAGATGCGTTTTCTTAATTTCCTGTTTAAAAGTGAATGGCATAGCCACCCAGGTTAGAAGAGGCTAAATTTCATGTTCTGGCAGACAAGTCTTTATTCAGATTCATAACCATATGGAAGAAACCCCTTATATAGAGAGCCACCAATAAGATATTTTACAAGCCCATAGTTTCCATTAAAACATCATTCTCTTGCTATTCATTACTCTTGTGCACCAGCGCTTTTCATCAGAAACAAATATCCTAAGAATTAATATGGAACTATCATATAAGTAAAAAGATTGGGTCAAATGTTCCCTTTTTTGTCTGTAACTGTCTTGAAAAGACAGTATGATGCAGAAATAGTAAAGCAAATTTCAGGTACTTGGTGACATAGAAGCCTGAAAACAAATACTGTTAACAATTGTCCTTGTATGTAAGTTAAGGCAAGTATCTGAACCAGTGCATCTTCTAGAGAAAGGGGGGGGGGGAAATCTGTAGAAAAGTTAGACATTAACTCAAGATAGGGTATTCCACTTGAAATGGTTATTGAGAGATGAGGGAAAAAGCAACAAACCCCAGTTCGTTTACCAGGTGACATTGATTACAAAAAAAATTTTTTCCATTTCTGCAATCTGTAAGTCAAAATCTGTAGTGCAGTCATATTCTTGTTTCAATTAACTGATAGAATATGAAATAACTCCTCAACTTCCAAAATCTGGATCATAAAAATATTTTCCAGTCAGATTACTGCAGGACATTCAAAATGTACTTCAACTGGTCAGGAATTACATATAATTTTTTTACAAAATTATAGTATAATCTTTAATTATCCTTTTAATCTAGGCATGAAAACAGGTGTTTTTAATAGTACTTTAAGGTCACTGCTTGCAGTAGACTCATTACTAAAGTGTCTTAAGTAGTAAACTCACAATAAAATAATCAAAGGCAAATAACCATTAGGACAATAAATTACTGTCAGAACATTTGGTAATACTGTATGTCACAATCCTCCTGCATGACTTCTCAATACAGAAATGCGTATTATCTTATCTGCAAATGCAAGGAACTTGAGACAAATATTTTTTCAAACCATCAATCAAAGGGAAGATTGGAAAACAGTTTAATAAAAGACCTGTATAAATCTCCTAGGTTTATCTTCCTGATATTGTTACTGTTGAATGAAAAATGGACATTAATTTTTTTTGTTAATCTTACGAAAAATAATTCAATTTGAAAACCATCTGAGATGTATTGAGCTTGCAAAAAAGGTAATCTCCAAATGTAAAGAGAAATTCAGTAACAATGTCATAATTGTCCTAAGGCTAACAAAGTAGCAACAGATGCAAGAAGGAACAAGTGAATTCTGTCCTACTGGTTTATATTAAATGACTAGTTTAAATAAATCAATTTTGGTGAATTAATCTGTTGATTATACAAAGTGACATACATTTCTGATTGATCCTCCCTCTTAGAAAACAGTTAAATTGACTCATTCAGAAAAGAGACAACATGCTATCTCAGCCAGTGAGTATTTAAATTTATTGAATGTACCTTGCTAGGGAATTTGCTAACTGGCAAGTTAGAAGTTAGAACCAGTGGATGGCCTTTTTGTCCAAGCTGGTTCATTGTATAGCAAAGAATACAAAATTCCTGCTATTAGAAAAAGAGTGTGGAAAAGGTAGCATAGGGCACACAGCAGGGAAAAAGGTCTCTAAGTGAAGATCTCCCTCTCAGGTTTACTTCAGATTTTTATTTAGAGGCAGTTTAATATGAACCACCCATTGGTTGGGCAAGTGTTCTAGCCTCTGAATTTTTAAACAGTCAAATAGTGTGCATCATCTCTTACTTCTCCTAAACAGGAATTTTATAGTCCATGAGCCATTACATCTGTCAAAGGTTATTACTGACATGAATTCTTAGGCACAGACTGGGCATAGGTGCAGACCTAATTCAGATGCCTAAATCTCAGAGTATGGTAGAAATGCAGACAAGTCTCTGTTGAGAAAGTCTATGCAAACCTCTGCCAGCTCATGGCATTGCCTTCCTTGCACAACTTCATATCTCTATGCATAAATTAAGGACACTGAACTGTTGAGTTTTAAGATCTTTTCCAGGAACCAGGCATCAAAAATGTTGACAACAATTTAACTTGTGTTTGTTAGCCTTTCTGGAGTATGCAATTATTAATCAGCACACATTATGCATATTTACAGAATCCATACTTTTTTAATTATCAGGGGGAAAAAAGCAACCAACTATTGTTTATTAAAAAGACATTGCATAGATAAAATTATAGCCAGCAGTTACTATGCAGTGATCTACACTTCATGGAAAAAATCCATTATAAAGATTTTCATACTTTCTTTGCAACAATACTTTAGATGTGGACCTTCATGTTACATTTGAACACATGGAAAAGAGCAGAAAAGAATTATGAGACAGATATTTTTTTCTATGAATTGTTTCATGTAAAATGTGTGCTTGATATTCATCTTTCCAATCTAAAATATTTAAGACAGTTTTTCTTTGTTGCTTAAGGACACAGACTATAGAAACAAAGTTCATATTTTTCAGATGTGTCTATCACATATCACAAAATCAGAGACTTTATATTAAGAAATAGATCTGAAATTGTTTTATATCTCATCAATCACAGTGAAATTTGTTTGTTTGAAGTACTATAGTTTGGAGTACTATAAAAGAACATACAATCTGATTTAACTCTGGTTTTATGCCACAATAGTTACATGACTTTTGATGTAAGTTTACCTCACAGCCTGTCAGTTCATAGCTACTTTCAAAACTACTATCCACCAGGTGACTGTATGCAAGATAAATTATTCAAAGGGAAAATAATAACAAAGCAAACCAAGAGCCTAAAGAGCAGACGAAAAGTAGTTTCTTTAAAACAATGTGTTTACCTTTCCTGTAGGAACAAACTTTGAAAATGTGCCTCGCTTTCTAACATTTCTGGGTCAAAAGCGTGAAGAACATGGCAGAATGCCAGGAATGTCAGAGCACTGAAAATAACATGCCAATGATATCAAAGAAGGATGAATAATAATGCGAGAAAAGAGAAAGGTCATATACCTTGTCATAAGAAGCAAAGAATTTTAATACTTTATACCAAGAGGAGCTGGGGTACCCAATCAAAATCATATTGAAATGAAAGAGAACACAGATATTACAGTTCACTTGTGTTTCTAAAATTTAGCAGAAAACTTGAAAGAATGATGCAAGATCTTACCTGTCACAGAAAATGTGGACATAGCTGTATGTAGAGGAAATACATCATTCACAACTTTAGAATTAACAAACTCACTCGGAAAAAGAAAACACCAGCAAAATGGACAAAAGGTTTCTCCAAAAAATTCCCTTGAAGATAAGGCAAAACCTCAAGCTCATGTATCCAGTTATAAGAGGAGGAACACTACTGACCTCAGTGTACTGAACTTAATCATACTTCAGAGAACATAGGTTCCTTAACCATACTCAGCGGGAAAACTAAGAATATTAAAACCTCAAACCCATTTGGACCAAACTAAAAGTGACAATTTAGGCAATAAATGTATGTATTCAGATTGCCTTATCTTTTAAAACAAGTAAAGAAAAGGCTTGGGAGTTAAATGCTTTTTATTTCTTTAGTGCTACCCTAGCAAGATATATCAATTTGGAAGATCTTTCAGCATATAATTAATTTAGTGCAGTAGCTAATTTAGCTTGGAAAAGAAAAATTATAATATTAGCCACATTCCTCTATTTTTGTATAATGAAAATTCAAAAATATACAAAACATAAATAAAAGAAACCAACAACAAATTATTAATATTTCCTCTTTTTCTGGTATTTTCCGGTGAAATGTTCTTGAGTGTAGGCAAAATTTCAGTTGAAAACAGTGTCAAAAATATGTATATACACCTGTCAGTCTAAAGGAAAATTAGGAAGCCTATTTATTCAACAGCAACTTTTAAACTTCACAGAGTTAGAAAATAAGACATGTTTTCACACTCTATTCACCAGAAGAGCAGCCAGAGGGCTAATTTTCTGGAAACTCATCACATAAATCCATGCTCTGAAAAGCTTGTATCTGTAACACCATTTTATAAGTTAATTTCATAAACACCTTGGAAATCTTCCCTAAAATACTGAAATTCAAAATTTTAAATTAAAATAATATTTTAGATAAGAAATAAATTAAAGTCCCACTTTAAAATTCAAAGACAGATTTATAGGAATTAATAGGCAAACAAAAGAGAAACTATTTACCTCCCAACAACATAAAGTATTCATTCATGAAATAACAACAACGGATTTCAAAACTAATTCACTTGTTTCTACAAAAGATAATGAAGAATTTAATGGAAAATGCCCTTTTCAGTTCTAATCATTTTAATTTTATAATACTAAAGATATCAGAGAAAGCACTGTTATTCTAGTAATATTAGCTGTAACATACAGAAAGACTAAAATTAATTGACTAAGAATATGGTACAGCAAAAGAAACAGCTGAAAAACGCTCCCAGCTCCTTCTGCCAAAATACTATTCCAGCTATTTAGCAAATAAAGAATAACAGCTAATTACGACAAAGACAGCTAAATGTAATACTTCTCAAGCTGTAGCATTTTGTGCATCAGCTAAACAACAAGCAAGAAATGCAGTATTTCTTTCCTCCCTTCCTTTTTCTCCCTCCATACACGAAAGGGCCCAAGTTCACTGCAGTTTGTGATCACAGCCAAGTTCTTTAGCCCAATCCCTTCGCTATTTTCTGAGGTCTATGTAATTTTTGAAGTGTAGGCAATGGGCAGAGGATTTAAATGACAGCGTCCGTACAGATGCGTACGCTGCCAGGACAAGCCAGCCATTTTGCCCCAAGGTGATGGCTACTGAGGGCCACAACATTTTGACTTGCCCTGGTGTGCGCAAGGTAACATGACAACTTGAAGGCATGCCAAACCTTTTGCAAAAAAAACCCGGTACAAAAGACATTATGCCCTCATTTACCATGTTGTCAGGGGCTCGTCTGGTAGCAGAGCAGCTTTCTCCTCAGACACTTCTTCAGGCACAAGGTGACACAGGCAGAAGGCAATTACACGGCTGCTGACAGAAACCAAGGCCTGCGCTCTCTGTACCAAAACGTTGGGCTTTCCCGGGGCGTTGCAGCAGCTCCGCAGGGCGCCCGCAGTGTGCCAGGCCCTGGATCTGAGCGCCCCTGGCTGATCCTGCAGCTCCTGGGCTGAGAGAGGCGGCCTGGGTGCGGCAGCAGGGAGGCCAGCGGCCGGGCCACCCAGGCCTCGGGGCAGCTTTCAGGTCATGGCCCCATCGACAGCCCCTGCTGCATTGACCTGGGCCCAGGCCCCCAGCCACAGGTCCAGCACGTGCCCATCCTGGCCCTAGGCCGGCTGCCCATCGGAGGCGGCTTGGCCCTGGCCCCAGCCACCACCTTGGGTTGGCATGAGCAACCTGATGAATTAAAAGGTCCCCCGAAATACATTACAGTGATCCACACCTGGAGCTGAGCTGCTCAGCAAACTGGTGGCAAAGCATTCCGGTGCTTTAAAAGGCTGTATTCATCTTCTAGGGACAGCACTTGAAGCCTTACAATCTGCCTGTCTCTCAAGTCTGTCCACAAAAGCACAACGAAGGGGCAACATTTAGGTGATGCAACACCAGGAGAAGTTGGCTTTTTCCCTTTCCCAGTCAGCACCCCACAGACCCCATCTTCCCATGGTCTCTCTTTCAGGCACTTGTGTATGGACGTCTTGGCAGGAGCAGCCCAGGGCCCTGTGACGTCTCCTTCTTCTCCATGGGCTTGGGAGCCCTCGTCCATAGCTACCCTGTCGTCAGCAGACCGCTCTTGCACCCCGCCTGCCATGAAGCAGTGCCTCGGTGTCCTCATCTAAACTTGGAAGAGACCGTCCTTGGCACACCTCTGGAAACCTGTTTCAGGCTGCAATGTAATGATTCTCCCTGTTTCACACTATTGCCTAATCGATCTCGGCCTGCTTAATATGGGTCGTTCAGACTTGAAATGGTGCTGTTGATCATCAAGATGTTATGTGGAATAAGCACCCTGGCAAAGTCTACTGCGTTAGCGCAGTTATGCCTGTCATTTAAAGCCATGATCGTGGAAAGCAGTACTTTGGGCAAGATATATTTTACAGAGAGCCACAGCATTAATAGTGCTATTATCCCTTGCTTACTTGCACAAGTCCTTGAGCAGCAGCCCTTGAACAGCCAGCCACCAAGGCCCCTCTTGGAAGGAGACGAACACAGAGCGGCATCTGCTCACTGAGAGCTCACTTCAGCCAGGTTGGCATGGGCAAAGGGCACGTTCAACCCCGCCAGCCACACCTGCCTCAAAAAAACCTAAATCCCGAAGCCACTAAGGCAGCCCTCAAAGAGGGAGCACATTCTTCATGATGAAAATACGTATTTGACTGTACGAAACAGTGCCACCTGCTGAACCTCCCCAAAACAACCTTAAGTGCATCGCTGTTTTAATAATCTTTCCTGTTCCATTCAGCTATTCTCTCCAAGAATTTGAAGTGCCCTTGCTGGGAAAGGAAAGGAATATATTTCAGGTGGCACTTTTACTCCTGTTGCTACAGTCTAGTCCAGTCTTCTTATAAGACAGACTACACATAAAGGGAGAAAGAGAATAAAAAAGGGGAAGATAAAAAGAAAAGTGCCTTTCTCAGTTACAGTTCTTTTCCTGGAAAGTCACAGTTGCAGCTGACAGCACAGACTCTATTAGCTATTCTACGAGCTTTACATCCTAGTCCCAGTAAAATATTTGGTTCTCCTTCTCCCCATTTCAGGCTTTGAAACAAAATTCTACGTTACCAATATCAGGATATCAATATCCATTGACTTTGCTTTTCTACCCACAGTTGTTATATCAAATTATATTGTAAACAGCAAATATCTATGTGTCTTGGAAGGAAAGCAAATAAACAAGTATATCAGGATGGAATCAGATAACCTAAAGAAGAAATTAGTGTTTTGCGTAGATGCAATGACTTTTTTTCTCTCCCTTCCTCCTTTCTTTCATTTTTCCTTTCCTTCCTTCATCTCTGTCTTTCTAGGGTACAAGGGGTATAAGACTGCAGAGACAAAGAGGATATTAAAAACTCCTTGAGGATCTGATAGAAAAGGTTGAGCATTCCTAATAAGGAGCTATTCAATAAGAGCTATTTTGCTCTTTATTCTACTGTAATTATCACTTTTGTAACCAAAGACTTAAATGTTTTAATTAACCTTGATTTCACCCTTTAGTGTCTTCAGTATTTATCCTATATTTAAGTTAATCTAAAAAAAATTAAAACTTCTCTGGAAAGAAAATCCTAATGAAGTAATGCCCACATCAAATTCTGCGGACTTTTCTATCCCAAGATAATTTTGAAACTTTCAGTGTTGGGCTTTCTTTGCAGCTGTGTGACTTCTCTTTCCCCACAAAACCAAATACCTAAGTCCCACCACTCCTCACCCTTCCGCACTCCAGCCTCTGTCCAGGAGAGACACACGGTGTTCACCAGCGTTACCTCTAATCGGACATAAGCAGAGGACAGCCTGCAATTTAAAATAAACCCAGATTGTTATAATCAGGACTACACAGTTTCCCCCCTTTTTTCTACTTGCTTTTAAGGAAACATATATAGAGACGGAAGGATCAGTACACTAGATGACTGAAAAAATGCTCTTGTTTATGTGGAAAGAAAGACATAATGCTTTGTTAGAGTTATTAATCTGAGGGGCTTGGCTCTTGCTTTTGCATCCTTTTTCAGAGCACACGTTAATTGAATTAGGAAAAATTTGTGAAGATTTTTTTTTTCAGGCCTTTCCTGGGTAGAAAATTTGGAAAGGAAGGAAAAAATCCCCCCTGTTTTAGTTTAAAAGAAAGGAAACATCAGTCTCGGAGTCCATTTCTAAACCTAAATAATGTAGATCTGATGTACAATTAAAACCATCTTCTCTTGGAAAACATGACTTTACTACGGCTCTGATAAAACAAGACCTGTGCCTGTGGGAAATGATTTCATTGACGGGTTATTTCCAGGAGCAGTGCTACAGGTGACCTCTGGCAATGTTAGAGAAAAGCATACAAGAATATTTGTCTCTTATCTTTTGAGGCGTAAAATAGATACAGAATGCCAGTATCATTAAAAAGGGAAGAACTTTCCATATATGCCCTCTACCCCAACCTTGTCTAGAGCTCAGTCCCACTTGTGACACTTGAAAGTCAGTCATGAAAAAGTGTTTATGAAGCTCTTCAACTAGTTTAAATGTAAGAAATGATTTTTCACCCTACTCTTGCCCTTTGTTGCCTTAATCTTTCTTCTAATACAAAATTTATCAGATTTGGGATTTTGTTGATCTCTGCAGAATATTATCTGTATCATTTATATTTCTCTAGTAAGCTCATGCCTTTATTCTGGGCATTTATTTTCATATCTACAGTGAGCTTTACAAGGCATATATCTTTTTTGCTGTTCCTGCTATCTCTTATTTTTTTAATAGGGTAGTTTTATAAATATCTGAAGTGATATAACAAGGTAATTTTCCAGAACAATAGAAGAAGTAATAATCTTCATAACTTTCTTTAAATAACTTAGCTATCCAATGAGTGACTACTTTGAGAAGGAAGGGGAGGGAAAGATTTGACGTTTTAAATATTATATATATTCTACAAATCTCAAAAGGCATAAGTTTCTATCTAAAAGATCTATCTTTATTAAAAAGTCACAGGTAGTACATACTTGTAGCATTAAGGTGACTGTATTTTCAAACAAACAACAACGCTAAGATACTTTGTGCTGACATTTTTAGGGTCATGAAGTAGTCACATAAAAAAAAAAGAAAAAAGCATATTTTAAAAAGTCACTGCCCCTGGCTTGTGACTCAGCAGCGTGTGAATCTGTGGACTTAGATTACTGTTTTCATTCTTTCACTCCCTATAGGAGAAAGAATATTGCAGCCATGAAACTCTACTGATGTATCCACATTAATTGATATCTCTATATTCAACTCCTGACAAAGATGTAAGGAAAGCCTTAAGCAGATGTGATTGCAGCCTACTTACTGTGACATTCCACCTTACAGTTGTATACCTTCATTAGAGGTGCTTGTCCATGCATTGTATTGTAATTAAGTCGATATATATTTTTGTAGGGTTCAGAAACTCTCTGATCTGAGTTGTGAAGCATAGTAATTGGCAGTGAACAAGAGAGAAGTATGGATAAGTTCAATATTCATCTGATTTAGCTCTTTACATCGAAGATGACTCAGTATTCACTCCATCAGTTTTCTTGTTCCTATTTAAAAAAAAAGTCTAGCTATATTAGAAGTATGTTTAGAACAAACATGATGGAAACACATACAAAAAACACAGAAACCCTCTGCCTATCCAAAAGGTACTGTTACAGTTTGGAATTTTGATACAGCTCTTATCTCCATGGTATTTGAACATCATTGTACAATGATATTTGTCCTCTCAGTTTCACAGTGAGGTAGGAAAGTAATACTGTGGTTTATACGTAGTAAAGTGGCAGGAATATTAAAAAAACTAATCCATAAAAGGTATTTTACTTTCTATTGACAATCGATATACCCATGCCATATCCCTATGAATAGAACTTGCCACCAATACAGGATGCTATACAGCCAAAGGAGGTGTTCAAGAAACGTGTGGATGTGGCGCTTCAGGACATGGTTTAGGGGACATGGTGGTGCTGGACTAATGGTTGGACTTGATGATCTTGAAGGTCCTTTCCAACCTAGTGATTCTGTGATACTGTGATTCTGTGAATGCACAATAAATGCATAAGTGATCCTCAGATTCCCTCTTAGTCATTGCACCCATAAGCTTGAGCCAGAAAAGTCATGGTTTTTTTCCCCAATAGTTGTCAAACTTGGCAATACAATTTCACTAAAAAAAATTGTGTCTGAGGAAATCATTTTATGTTTTGGGAAGATTTGCCTACTTTCCTAACATCTTACATGTCACTATGCAGTTTTGTTTCACGGTTCATTGCCAGACAGCATGGCAGCTTGCCATGAAATTAGGACATACCAGTCTCCTGTACACCATACACTTTGGCAATGCTGCCATAGACACAGAGCTTCTAAGCTCCCTAGCAACTAGGAAAATCATCTTATAGCTGTTAGAAAGTCACTGTTCTCAAGTTCCCTGGATCCTAACTCTTTTGATTTGGATATTTAGTGGGAACTGAACACTACTGAAATTAATTATCTCAGCAATTAAATTCAATGCAAATGTTCTTGTCTGGGTTTTTGGAATTTTTATTTCCCCTAAAAATATAAACTATATTGTGTAAGTGAAATTAATTCCTCCTTTAAATAGAATTAATTATGGTATCCAGTCATTGGCAGATCCAAGACAACTCAGATGTTCTGGCACGTTGGTATTTTCAACACTGAATCAGGAGATGAAAAATCTCTTTCAAAATTTTATAGACATTTTATTTAAAAGTATTACATTAAATATATCACTCAAAAACTCTTGGCAGTTTATGATATGTTATGTACTTTGAGATGAAGATCAATGGAATAAGCCCTAGAAAAGGGCTTAAAGGAACACTAACAGTATCAAGCAAGAAGTCTGCAGCACGACAGGTTGAGAATTACACTTCTTACACTTCCTTTATTTTTAAAAGTTACTATTTTCTAATTTTTATCAGTCTAATTTAGTTAGATGTAGCGCTAAGAGTGGCAATATTCAATGTATTTTGTCATATTGACTTTATAGGAAAAAAGAGAATTGAATCATAACTGTGTGATACTTCAAGCACATCACAACTGTGGGATACTTCATCAGCACAACATCAAGTAAACAAGAAAAACATTCTAATTGTGCTATTTTTGTGAATTGTCAACTGTGTTCCCCGATCTGAGTGCATGCTGATGGCACTGACAGCTGAGAATTTCACCTATCAACAAGGAATGGCTTTTAATAAGGGGAATATAATCACAATATAAAGATGAAATCGTCTATCCCATCATCAACTTACTAGATGTGCTTTCTGAGATCCAACAAGTTATTTTGATTTTTTAATATTTTTTTTTGTTGGAGCAACAGATTGTCATTACATTGACAATGAGATGAAAACACTACAGCCTGTATATTAAGATACAGAGAGGTGTGAGCATGATTTTTTCTTGCCTTTTGTAGGCATCCAAAAGTGTCAGCACTGAGTTCATCAAGTATCTGTCACTTTCCAGGGAAAAAAAAACCCAACAAACAAAACCCTCAAAAAGTATTTGGTAGGTATTCACATGAGCCATTTGATAAAACAGTGTTAAGCCATCTAGTAAGTGACATGTATTACCAGATACTTTTGAAATGAAAGAAAAAAACCCCAGACTTTATGAATTCATCTGTATTTCTTCAAGCTCTCCCTATCTGGCATGCTGCTTACTGTTTACGGTTGCCCAGGTCTAACTGTACTGGGACTGGAAGTACAAATGGCAAAATACTATAGCTGAATCCTACTGGAAAACAGAACATATGGAAGTGTCATAATAAAATTCCCATTGGTCTCATGAGGTTCTCAGGCAAGTTCTGCAGGAAAGGAATAAGAACTGTGAAATGTTCATATTTTAAGGTAATAAAAAACAATGAAGTCACTACCAGGCATACACTGAGTCATCCCTCACTCATTTTTATGTTACAATTTTGTTGCTCTGAAAAGCCTATTTCAGCAGGAGGATAACTTTTTCTCTTGCAGTAGCAGGATCATTTTCTCAAATAGCTCCAGAAGCATATATGCAAGTTGTGTAACTCCATCTGTTCCCGAGGGTAAAAACCACAAACAAATTCAAATTTTGCATAAGTACCTAAGTACTTAGAAGAACAAATTACCTAGCAGACATATTGCTACTAATAAATGAATGTGGCATACATTTCATCGAATTCTTTTAAGCATTAGGTTTCACTATTATTCTCACATGGGCTTCACAATCAACAACTTCAGTTTCTACTATTAGAGGCCAAAAGCTCTCCAAGATGGGTTTCAGAAAAAAAGAAAAAAAAAAAAACCAAACCAAAACAAAAAGCAAACACACACCTTCAAGCAGTTAACATCTCCTCAAATGCAATAGTTGGCTTGCCTGTTTATATCCAGCAATCAGTAAGGTGTGTACTGCTATAAGAGCACCCCAGGAAAGAAACTGTTCCTCAGAGATTTACCCTGGGCAAGGAATGATCACAGGCTCCCTAACAAACATGTCAGAACTCATTAAGCAAGAGGGTCGTAAATACCAACAGATTATTCTAGCCATAAAGTTACAATACTAAAAGCAAATTATTTCTATGGGCTTTGAATTGGGTATTAATGGTGTGTATCCAGATCCTCAGGAGGTGTAAACCAGTGTAGCTCCATTGACTTCAACACAGAAAGACTGTGATCTGCTTGAAAGAATCTCCCTTTGGGGAGCCGTTTCAGAGTTCTGAGATTTGTATCCAGCTCTTTGTTTTTATTCTTTCACATTCCTCCGTACATTCATCAAATTTTACACAGAACCAAATTAAACCCTTTGAGAATGAGTTCCATACAGAAAGAATTTAAAAGCTCAGAAATGACAATTAAAATAATGTAAAACATTCATAAATCGAAAACAAAACTACCATTATTGGCCAATAAATTAGAAAAAATAGAATTAAACCACCAAGGATTTAAGTATTAAAAAACCAAAAACAAACAAGTAGTTCAATGAAACTGTAGAACTGGAACTAATGAAGCCTGTCCTCTGATTTGTGTCCTGTGGTAGTGTGGTAGGATGTTTTTTGAGTCGATGAAAGGTGTGAGCACAAACTGAAGCTTTTCCTGCAGTAGACTTACTTGTAAGATCTATCTTTAATAAGGATTTACCGAAATATCTAGTAACAGGAGCTCATTGGCTTTTCTCTCACCTGAGCCATTTTTATCAGGTGTATCCCAAGGATCTGTTTTCATTAACATGTAAGAGTTAGCTGTCCCTGGAAACTCTCTACTTCTATCAGTCAAGAGGGCTCATCAGACATCTATAAAAACAGGATAGTTCTCCGAGTGTTTTTTTCACAGGAAATCAGCCCCCTGATCCCAAATATATGTGAAATTGAGTAAGTGAATACACAAAGAACTGGTATCTTCTATATACTCTTACAGAGGCTATATCTTATATACTTTTATCTTCTCATATCTGTTAATCAAAAAAATTATTCACATCTGTATGCTTTCGAATTTTGAACATCGGTGTGTGTTGTTTAATACACCAAACAAAGCAAAACTTCACAGTTGTACTGATACTCTACCAGGTTGTAACAAATGGATGCATTTCAGATAACAGATCATGAGCACTTACTGATTCCTGTGCGAATCTTCCAGTATAGCTTGAGCTCAAGTCTGCCTTTGGTGGTTTAGCAGTTACACGTAAAGCTCCCATTCAGTTCACTAGAGCTTGAAGTCTGATGTAGAGAGTAGGATTTTGATCAAAAAGTATAAAAATAGCATTGAACTATCATGCACTCGTATCACCTCAGCTGTTAAATTCTAAAATGTTCATCCATTTATAGTACATGACACCTGGATGAACTTGCTAGTATATAAACCATTAATTATTCATTTCTAATTAATTATACTGACGATTTTGCTTCTTGTACTGTTGCTCATTATATAAACTAACCATTTTGCAGTTACTTGACTGATGCAAAATCCCAAATCGATATGGTTAATACATGTCACTAATAAGACTGGTACACCACAGTTGGAAGGAAAAGCACTTTGTCAGGTGTAGTATATTGGCTGGTAGTAAGTCTCTGATGAATCTGCACTATTGATTGCTTTCTGAAAGCACTTACATGGGCTTTAAATGCTTAAATTGTAGTTCCTCGCTGCCAAAAACATAGCAATTTCTAAAACATTTTCCTACTTTTTCAGTAATCCTTGTAGCTCAAGCATTACACCAGCTTGATAGTTGCCTTGAACAGGTACCTATTCATATAGACTACAAATCGTCTAAAGCTCTTACTAATCTAGGAATTATAGACAATGCTACAATAGTTACCAGCAAATATTCATTATTCTAATGGTGACTTGAGTATATTCAAAAGCATTTATATCATTAAATAAAATAATATATTCTCAAGTTAATATGGCTCTCTTCTAAAGAAAGAAAATAGGCAGAAAGTGGACATGTTACATAATTTAAACTACTAAATTCCCCTGTATGTCAAACGACATCTTTAGGCACACTGCAAGCTACCCAAAAGACCTCTACTGCAAATTAAAAGAGGATTATCTCAGTGCAGAACAGCAAAGACTTACCAGTATAGTAGCACGCCATTCCTTCAGTAAAGACTACACATGAAATGGCGAAAAGCTCTGCTATGTAGCATGCACAAAAAGAGTACAAGTGAATTGACAAAGAAGTGTTTCTTACGTTTCTTTCATATGTTGATTAAGAAAAGGACATCTGACAAAAATCCTCACGAGAAAAAGGAGAAGAGAAAAGGTTGTGGTTGACTGTTTTCCCTATTTTGTGGGCTGTCCCTAGAAGACTGTTCTGGATCACTGGGAGTCCTACCTAGCAGGCATCCCTGACTCCAGTGCTGTGAAGTGCCTAGGTGCAGAGGAGTTGGGATCTTCAGGAGGATTCAGATCCAAGACTCCTACCTCCCCATCCAGTCAGCTAACTAAATTTAATAATTTGCCTCTCCTTTTTATAACTAAGGAAATGATTATGAGTTTTTAAAAGTGAGTAAAGATATTTGTAGATATGTTTATGAACAAAGATTTTAATTTGTCTATTACAAAGGCGGTAACTAATATCTATCTGTAACTAATTTCTAATTTTTACTTTCTTACAGAAATCTTTGATCTTACAGTCTTTAGCTGCTGTCAGGGAAAGCTGTATCTCAAGTCTGAATCAGTATAGGGACTGTTAACATGGTTAGTTTACATAATGAGCAGCTATAGAGGGTGCAAAAATCATCAGCGTAATTACTTACAAATGAATAATTAATAGCTTGTATGCAAGTTAAGAGGTTCATCAGAGTGACACAAATTCATGAACATTTATGAGCAATTAATAACCAGAAAATCATTCATAGATGGGACACAAAACGTACACAGAATCTTCAAATAAAAAAAAAAAAAAAAAAAAAAAAAATCACTTTTCCAAGCCATGAGGTTGCCAACTGTGTGCGTCAGAGTGGTGGAAGGTTAAGCTTCAAGGACAAAGTGCCTACTGTGGGGGAATGGAGGGTCCTGATACTTGCACATTAATAGTTCATTTGTAAGGATCCAGCAGTGACATAAACCTTCCAAGAGCAAAACTGCCCTTAATGATTGACATGCTTTAGAGAATGAAGCAGAAATGGAGGAGAGGGAAGAAGCGGGCAGAGAGAGAACAGCAAAACGTGGCTTTCTTCAGAATCCATAGATATTCAAAACTACCAAGTTCTGAACCACAGCACTGTAAATATCCTAATAGGTATAAATAATAAAGGATTTAATGAGTTTTTCATTTCTACCTGAAGGTGACTAATTGCAGCAAGAACACAGCAGAACTCCTACAGTGCTATGTAAAGTTTGCTGCAAATGTTCTGGTTTCCTACATGTTCCTAATGTCCCACTGGGGGCACCTGAAGAATGAAATCCTGCTGACTGTAATAAAAGTCTGTAAAATTATTAGATACTTAATGACAATATGTAGTATAAGGCAATGACAGCAGTTTAACTTTAACAATAATATAGACCCTACCTGCAAACCTCTGCTATAGAAGCTTTTGAATAATATTCATGCTAAATTGCATCTAACATTATTAGACTTAGTAATAAGGTGAGGTTTTATTGAGCTTTAAGTGCAATGTTCTAGAGAGTCAAAATTCCCATTATTTTTAAATCATTTTTAGTAACAAAGCCACCAAACAGTCACTAGGTAAGAAAGTTGTTTTAGCAAAGTTCTAATGACTTATAGTTTCTCAGGGTTGGTGAAGCATTGAAGCATAGCACACAAAGTACCGAGAGGTATGTGTGTGTGTGCGCGTGTGTCTGTGTGTAACAGCTGTAAAGAGACGGTCAAGGGGTCAACTACTTCTGAAAAAGAGGAGACTAAGGAACGCTCTATCTTTTATTTCACTGAGGCAATAATTAAACATGAGTAATAAAGGAAGAGAGGATAGAAATGGCACATTCCCAAATTAAAAAGATAAAGGAGCCTTTGTTCAAGCTCCCATGTCCATAGTTGGATGCTAAGTAGCTTGATTTTCACTTAACATATTAAATAAGAAGTTATCAATTAAAAGCAGGCATCTGTCTTTTACTGAAATAAAACATGTTCTCTCTCAAATCACCCCCTCTTCTTTTTAAACTATTCCCCTCATAAACATCTTATCTTCTCTTTTTCCTTTTTTCAAATCCCACCAAGTAGTTTCCAGTGAAATGCCTGAGAGGGGATTTTATGACTTTGGGAGAGCTAGTGAGAGAGGAAGATTTTTTTGTGAAAAGGTGAGGGAAAGTGTTGAGGCAAATCAAGTTGCTCTTTCAATCTGTCACCTTCTCAGGAGGACACACGTAAAATATCAGACGTAGGTTCCTATCTGGCCTAAAGCAAATGAGCTAGGATTAAAAAAAAAAAACACAAACTCACTCTATACCAGATAAATCACCTAACCATTTTTTTTTCTCCAAACAGAGAAGTAACTAATTAAATTATTTTTGTTCACCAGATACTGGATTACTGTCATTAAATTATTCCTCTATTTGCTCTTGTGGCTACTTTAATATGCATTCTGTAGCTTATAATGAAGTAAATAAAATGTTCTTAAACATTATAATCTAAAATAACTTTCCTTTAAAAAAATTATCCATTTTAAAAAGAATTTGAAGAACTAGATATGCACAGGCACTTATTTCTCACCTCTTTTCTTTTCACATCCTCCTCTCCTCAAAAAAGAAAACAATCCAACAATCCTTCATCAAAAAACTCTGTAAACAACAGAACTCCTCTGGAAAAATCTTTGTTTTGTTTTGCTATACATGGATAATAGTTTATAGCTAAATCAAAGATTGGGTTTTTGGGGTTGATTTTTTCTTTACTATTTTTAACAGAAGGCAGATTATTATATTTTATAATTACTGATTCGTATTTGTGTGATTTGGTATGTTCCCATGGTTCCTTTATGCCTACTGTTTCCTTTTTATAATAGCTTTATTTTCCACACTGGACATATATCTACTTACAACATTGTTTAATTTGTTTTCTTCACTGAAATATTACAGGAAAGATTGAAAGCAAGTTTCAAAAAAACCCAAAAAACCAAACCAGCTCTTTATTTAATATTGAATCACTCAAAATTTTTTATAATAGACTTTTCCCCATTTAGACAGAAGAAGAAAAAAGTGGCTGTAGCTCCAGTTTTTTAATTGCAAAGCTTTCAATTTAATAATTCATGCAGTGTATAAACATAACTCTTAATTTGCTCTTCCTTTGTGATTTTCAACACACAGTGTTGTGAAACCCTGTCTTGTCTGGCTGCAGAAATGCCTTCTGTACATGTAGAATGAAACTGCTAAAGGCAAGCACTATGTAAGACTTGGGTATAAAGCTGAATCTAGTACACTTTTTGCAAGCACTAGTTTAAGGATTGCGAGAGAAATTGAGTGTCTGAGCTAAGGTCAAAGCTTATAGAGTTTCCATGCAGGGCCCAATCGCTAATTTAAATTATGCTACAAGATATTTCATCCCCTAAACAGAGGCTTACCCTTCCTCTTTGGTGTACGTTCCTCCAGTCTGAAGTTTGGTCTTGTGTGCCTCAAAAGCACACCAAGAATCATAAATGGCATGTCTTAATCACTCTCTGGCTTCCATATCATTTATTCTTCAGGTAAAGTTTTAACTCAACAAAGTGTTCCTCTTTTTGGAGTTACATATATTTTAGAATATGATGAACCTAGAATTTGAAAGGATGATCAGCCTTAAACTCTGCTTCCCAGACTTCTAGTCCCATAAACTTTACATTAAAAGAAAAAATCACTATTAGAGTCCAAGAAAAAATACATGAAGTTTATAAAGCTTTTTGAATTTTATTTTTGGCAAAGTTTTAACTTAGCAATGTATTTGAGCAAAACATTGACAGTTCTTCATGTGTCCATTTACAAGGATAATACGAAAAATACTCTCAAGTTATATTTTTAAACTGTTCTATTAAGGTTTTCTGATTGTAATTTATCTAATTGCTATTGAACTTCAAGAAGAGCTCATTAAAAATACAGAGTATTAAAATCAAAGATCATAACTGAAAGATATATATTACAGTGCATACCATTCATCAAATTCTTGTATACAATTTGTTCATAAAAGAATTTGTTGAAAATGCATTCCTG